>NW_028148449.1:623401-630901 GCF_947247035.1 Vipera ursinii | reverse complement strand
CGGGAGCAGGGGGGGCAGGCTGCACCCCGTCCCTCCGCTTTCAAGAGACCCAAAGCCCCCCCCCGCTCCAGAAAGCTCCGCATCACCCCACCCCCACCACCCCGGTAAATAGGGGAGGGGGCGCTTTCGCCTCCTACCCCCCTCTTCCCTCCCCCCCCATCCGCCCCAGCGTAAAGGGACGGGGGGGGGGGAGAGAGACGGGGAGGGGGTGTCGCCACTCCTCCTCCCTCTCGCCCCCCCCTCTTCGCCTTTTGCTCCTCCCTCCCTCCCCCCTCCTCCTCCTCCTCCTCCTCCTCCTCCTCCCTGGGGAGATCCGAGGAAGGGAAAGTGTGTGTGGGGGGGGAAACCTGGAAGAAGACCCCCTCCCCGGCCCGAGAATCAACACACACACACACACAGACACGCAAACACACAAGTCACACACACAGACACACAAACACAAAGACACACAAACACACAAGTCACACAGACACACAAACACACAGACACACACAGACACACACAGACACACAAACACACAGACACACAAACACACACACACACAGACACACAAGTCACACAGACACACAGACACACAAACACACAAGTCACACAGACACACAAAAACACAGACACACACACACAGACACACAAACACACAAGTCACACAGACACACAAACACACAGACACACAGACACACAAACACACAGACACACAAACACACACACACACACAGACACACAAGTCACACAGACACACACACAAACAGACACACACAGACACACACAGACACACAAGTCACACAGACACACAGACACACAGACACACAGACACACAGACACACAAGTCACACAGACACACAGACACACAGACACACAGACACACACACACACAGACACACAGACACACAAGTCACACAGACATACAGACACACAGACACACAAACACACAGACACACACACAAACAGACACACAAACACACAAGTCACACAGACACACAGACACAGACACACAAACACACAAGTCACACAGACACACAGACACACAGACAAACACACATCCTCGACCCGCCCCTCCTTGTGCCCTGCCGCGCAAAGACCCCCGCCCACCCGGAAACTCCTCATCCCTCCTCCCACCTGTTCGGACCCCCCCATTTCTCCCCATTTCTCCCCACTTGCGCCGCCGAGCAAAGACCCCCCTCCAGTCCGGATCCTCCTCATTCCCCCTCCCACCTGGGAAGACCCCCCCATTTCTCCCCATTTCTCCCCACCTGCGCTGCTTCTGCGGCGGAGGAGAGCCCCGCGCGATCCACGATCGACTACCGGATCTCTCTGGCAGGATCGGAAGCGGCGGCTGCCTTTTGTCCTGGGGGGGGCGGGGCCGCGGGGGCCCCTCCCCGCCGCCCCCCCCCACCCTAGCAGAGGGGAAATAAAAGCGAAAGGCTTTCCGCCTTCCTGCGGGTTCCCACCCCCCCCCCCGTTTTCGCCACACACACACACACAAACGGAGAGACGGAGAGAAGCAGCAGACTCTTCCCGAATCCCAGCTGGAAGGGGACCCGCCGGAGGTCATCTAGTCCATCCCTCTGATCGGGGAGGAGACGCTGCACGGAGTCGTGGAAGGAGAGAGCGGGGGTAGGGACCCCGGAGGTCATCTAGTCCAGCCCCTTGCTCGGCAGGAGACCCTGATGGAGTCGTGGAATGAGAGAATGGGAAGGGACGTCGGAGGTCATCTAGTCCATCCCTCTGATTGGGGAGGAGACCCTGCACGGAGTCCTGCAATGAGAGAGCGGAGAAGGGACCTCAGAGCTCATCTAGTCCAGCCCCCCTCCTCGGGCAGGAGACCCTGCACGGAGTCGTGGAATGAGGGAATGGGAAGGGACCTCGGAGGTCATCTAGTCCATCCCCCCTGCGCGAGCAGGAGACCCTGCACGGAGTCGTGGAATGAGAGAGCGGGGAAGGGACCCCGGAGGTCATCTAGTCCAGCCCCCCTGCGCGGGCAGGAGACCCTGCACGGAGTCGTGGAATGAGAGAGCGGGGAAGGGACCCCGGAGGTCATCTAGTCCAGCCCCCCTGCTCGGGCAGGAGACCCTGCACGGAGTGATGGAATGAGAGAGCGGGGAAATGACCTCGGAGGTCATCTAGTCCAGCCCCTTGCTCGGGCAGGAGACCCTATACGGAGTCGTGGAATGAGAGAGCGGGGAAGGGACCTCGGAGGTCATCTAGTCCAGCCCCCCTGCTCGGGCAGGAGACCCTGACGGAGTTGTGGAATGAGAGAACGGTGGAAGGGACCTCGGAGGTCATCTAGTCCAGCCCCCCTGCTCGGGCAGGAGACCCTGCACGGAATCGTGGAATGAGAGAGCGGGGAAGGAACCTCGGAGGTCATCTAGTCCAGCCCCCCTGCTCAGGCAGGAGACCCTGACGGAGTCGTGGAATGAGAGAATGGGAAGGGACCTCGGAGGTCATCTAGTCCAGCGCCCTGCTCGGGCAGGAGACCCTGCACGGAGTCATGGAATGAGAGAGCAGGGAAAGGGACCTCGGAGGTCATGTAGTCCAACCCCCTGCCGAAGCAGGAAGGACGGAGTTTGCGAGGGTTCTCCAAAGCACCAGAAGGGGGTGGGGGTGGGTGGGAGAGAGCCTTCTGGAATCATAGGACGGCAAGAGTTACGGAAGGGACCTCGGAGGTCATCTAGTCCAGCCCCCTGCTCAAGCAGGAGACCCTGTCCTACACCCTTTCGGACAAACGGCTATCCAGTCTCTTCTTGAAAGACACTAGGGTTGAAGGGACCCCCACCCCACCCCACAACTTCTGAAGGCAACTTTCCTGCTGATTTCCAGCTTGGATGCCTGCTTCCATCCGTTATTCCTCGGCTGGACTTCGGGGGAGGGGGGATTTTTTAATTTTAATTTTAATTTTATTTTTTGCCTACGTGGAAGGCTTTTTTTTTCATTTCGAGCATCTCACCTTCTCCCCTCTGCCTCCCCCTCCCCCCAGCCGTCTCTCTCTCCCTCATCCCTCTCTCTCTCTCTCTCTCTCCTGGTGTTGGCCCATCAGCCACTGCCGCACCGGGTCCCCAGGCTGACTTGGAGCCTCCGAAGCTGAGGGGTGGGGGAAGGGCAGAGAGTCAGCCAGGGTAAGGGGTGGGGGGTGGGGGGCAGGTGTCTCCTGCTCGAGCAGGGGGTCGGACTAGATGACCTCCGAGGCCCCTTCCCACTCCACGATTCTGCCCGGGTCTCCTATACGAGCAGAGGGCTGGGCTAGATGGTCTCCCAGGTCCCTTCCGACTTTGGGATTCTGTCTTGGGGGGGTTGGTCTCCTGCTCGAGCAGGGGACTGGACTAGATGACCTCCCAGGACCCTTCCGACTCTGGGATTCTGTGGGGGGGGTTGGTCTCCTGCTTGAGCAGGGGGCTGGACTAGATGACCTCCCAGGTCCCTTCCGACTCTGGGATTCTGTCGGGGGGGGTTGGTCTCCTGCTCGAGCAGGGGGCTGGACTAGATGACCTCCCAGGTCCCTTCCGACTCTGGGATTCTGTCGGGGGGGGGGTTGGTCTCCTTCTCGAGGAGGGGGCTGGACTAGATGACCTCCCAGTTCCCTTCCGACTCTGGGATTCTGTCAGGGGGGGTGTCTCCTGCTCGAGCAGGGGGCTGGACTAGATGACCTCCCGGGTCCCTTCCGACTCTGGGATTCTGTCGGGGGAGGGGTAAGGAGACCCCCCCTCCCTCCCTCTCGACCGGACGGAGACCCACCTGAGCAACTCTCCAGCCGGGTTGGGAGGGGGTGGCGGCCGCCCCTCCGCGCTGCTTCTCCGGTTGGGCTGCGGGCTGCTTCGGCTTCTCTTCGGGGAAATCGCCTTTCTCTAGGCGGAGGTGGGCGGGGCATGAAAGGGAGGGGGCGGGGTCTCCTTACCCCCCCCATTTGGCTGCGAGAGTGAATGTCTTCCATTGCTGAAGCGTGGCGCGTTTATTTTTGTGTGTTTGTGTGTCTGTCTCTCTGTGTGTGAGGAGGGAGGCTGGACTAGATGACCTCCGAGCTCCCTCCCACCTCTGTGACTCTGTCAGGGTCTCCCTCTCGTGGAGGGGGCTGGACTAGATGACCTCCGAGCTCCCTCCCAACTCTGTGATTCTCTCAGGGTCTCCCGCTGGAGGAGGGGGTTAGAGTAGATGACCTTCAAGGTCCCTCCCACCTCTGTGACTCTGTCAGGGTCTCCCGCTCGTGGAGGGGGCTGGACTAGATGACCTCCGAGGTCCCTCCCAACTCTTGTGACTCTGTCAGGGTCTCCCGCTGGAGGAGGGGGTTGGACTAGATGACCTCCGAGCTCCCTCCCAACTCTTGTCCTTCTGTGATTCTGCAAGACTCTCCTGCTCGATCAGGGGTGGACCAGATGACCACCGAGCTCCCTTCCAACTCTGTGACTCTGTCAGGGTCTCCCGCTCGAGCAGGGGGCTGGACTAGACGACCTCCGAGGTCCCTCCCAACTCTGTGATTTTGTCAAAGTCTCCCGCTCGAGGAGAGGGTTAGACTAGATGACCTCCGAGCTCCCTTCCAACTCTTGTCCTTCTCTGATTGTGTCAGGGTCTGCTGCTCGAGCAGGGGGGCTGGACTACATGACCTCCGAGGTCCCTTCCAACTCTTGTCCTTCTATGATTTTGTCAGGGTCTCCTGCTCAAGCAGGGGGCTGGACTAGATGACCTCCCGGGTCCCTCCCAACACTTGTCCTTCTGTGATTCTGTAAGACTCTCCTGCTCGAGCAGGGGGCTGGACTAGATGACCACCGAGCTCCCTTCCCACTCTTCGTGATTCTGTCAAGCTCTCCCGCTGGAGCAGGGGGTTAGACTAGATGACCTCCGAGCTCCCTTCCAACTCTTGTCCTTCTATGATTTTGTCAGGGTCTCCCGCTGGAGGAGGGGGGCTGGACTAGATGACCTCCCGGGTCCCTCCCAACACTTGTCCTTCTGTGATTCTGTAAGACTCCCCTGCTCGAGCAGGGGGCTGGACTAGATGACCACCGAGGTCCCTTCCCACTCTTCGTGATTCTGTCAGGCTCTCCCGCTGGAGGAGGGGGGCTGGACTAGATGACCTCCGAGCTCCGTTCCAACGCTTGTCCTTCTATGATTGTGTCAGGGTCTGCTGCTCGAGCAGGGGGGGGCTGGACTAGATGACCTCCGAGCTCCCTTCCAACACTTGTCCTTCTATGATTTTGTCAGGGTCTCCTGCTCAAGCAGGGGGCTGGACTAGATGACCTCCAAGGTCCCTTCCAACACTTGTCCTTCTGTGATTCTGTAAGACTCTCCTGCTCGAGCAGGGGTGGACCAGATGACCACCGAGCTCCCTTCCAACTCTGTGACTCTGTCAGGGTCTCCCGCTCGAGCAGGGGGCTGGACTAGACGACCTCCGAGGTCCCTCCCAACTCTGTGATTTTGTCAAAGTCTCCCGCTCGAGGAGAGGGTTAGACTAGATGACCTCCGAGCTCCCTTCCAACTCTTGTCCTTCTCTGATTGTGTCAGGGTCTGCTGCTCGAGCAGGGGGGCTGGACTACATGACCTCCGAGGTCCCTTCCAACCCTTGTCCTTCTATGATTTTGTCAGGGTCTCCTGCTCAAGCAGGGGGCTGGACTAGATGACCTCCCGGGTCCCTCCCAACACTTGTCCTTCTGTGATTCTGTAAGACTCTCCTGCTCGAGCAGGGGGCTGGACTCGATGACCACCGAGCTCCCTTCCCACTCTTCGTGATTCTGTCAGGCTCTCCCGCTGGAGGAGGGGGTTAGACTAGATGACCTCCGAGCTCCCTTCCAACTCTTGTCCTTCTATGATTTTGTCAGGGTCTCCCGCTGGAGGAGGGGGGCTGGACTAGATGACCTCCCGGGTCCCTCCCAACACTTGTCCTTCTGTGATTCTGTAAGACTCCCCTGCTCGAGCAGGGGGCTGGACTAGATGACCACCGAGCTCCCTTCCCACTCTTCGTGATTCTGTCAGGCTCTCCCGCTGGAGGAGGGGGGCTGGACTAGATGACCTCCGAGCTCCGTTCCAACGCTTGTCCTTCTATGATTGTGTCAGGGTCTGCTGCTCGAGCAGGGGGGGGCTGGACTAGATGACCTCCGAGCTCCCTTCCAACACTTGTCCTTCTATGATTTTGTCAGGGTCTCCTGCTCAAGCAGGGGGCTGGACTAGATGACCTCCAAGGTCCCTTCCAACACTTGTCCTTCTGTGATTCTGTAAGACTCTCCTGCTCGAGCAGGGGTGGACCAGATGACCACCGAGCTCCCTTCCAACTCTGTGACTCTGTCAGGGTCTCCCGCTCGAGCAGGGGGCTGGACTAGACGACCTCCGAGGTCCCTCCCAACTCTGTGATTTTGTCAAAGTCTCCCGCTCGAGGAGAGGGTTAGACTAGATGACCTCCGAGCTCCCTTCCAACTCTTGTCCTTCTATGATTGTGTCAGGGTCTGCTGCTCGAGCAGGGGGGCTGGACTAGATGACCTCCGAGCTCCCTTCCAACTCTTGTCCTTCTATGATTGTGTCAGGGTCTGCTGCTCGAGCAGGGGGGGGCTGGACTAGATGACCTCCGAGCTCCCTTCCAACACTTGTCCTTCTATGATTTTGTCAGGGTCTCCTGCTCAAGCAGGGGGCTGGACTAGATGACCTCCAAGGTCCCTTCCAACACTTGTCCTTCTGTGATTCTGTAAGACTCTCCTGCTCGAGCAGGGGTGGACCAGATGACCACCGAGCTCCCTTCCAACTCTGTGACTCTGTCAGGGTCTCCCGCTCGAGCAGGGGGCTGGACTAGACGACCTCCGAGGTCCCTCCCAACTCTGTGATTTTGTCAAAGTCTCCCGCTCGAGGAGAGGGTTAGACTAGATGACCTCCGAGCTCCCTTCCAACTCTTGTCCTTCTCTGATTGTGTCAGGGTCTGCTGCTCGAGCAGGGGGGCTGGACTACATGACCTCCGAGGTCCCTTCCAACCCTTGTCCTTCTATGATTTTGTCAGGGTCTCCTGCTCAAGCAGGGGGCTGGACTAGATGACCTCCCGGGTCCCTCCCAACACTTGTCCTTCTGTGATTCTGTAAGACTCTCCTGCTCGAGCAGGGGGCTGGACTAGATGACCACCGAGCTCCCTTCCCACTCTTCGTGATTCTGTCAGGCTCTCCCGCTGGAGGAGGGGGTTAGACTAGATGACCTCCGAGCTCCCTTCCAACTCTTGTCCTTCTATGATTTTGTCAGGGTCTCCCGCTGGAGGAGGGGGGCTGGACTAGATGACCTCCCGGGTCCCTCCCAACACTTGTCCTTCTGTGATTCTGTAAGACTCCCCTGCTCGAGCAGGGGGCTGGACTAGATGACCACCGAGCTCCCTTCCCACTCTTCGTGATTCTGTCAGGCTCTCCCGCTGGAGGAGGGGGGCTGGACTAGATGACCTCCGAGCTCCGTTCCAACGCTTGTCCTTCTATGATTGTGTCAGGGTCTGCTGCTCGAGCAGGGGGGGGCTGGACTAGATGACCTCCGAGCTCCCTTCCAACACTTGTCCTT
>NW_028148449.1:610901-613401 GCF_947247035.1 Vipera ursinii | reverse complement strand
CTGCTCGAGCTGCAGACGCTTCTATAATCACAGACTCAGAGGTGGAAGGGACCTCGGAGGTCATCTAGCCCAACCCCCTGCTCGAGCTGCAGACGCTTCTATAATCACAGACTCAGAGGTGGAAGGGACCTCGGAGGTCATCTAGCCCAACTCCCGTGCTCGAGCTGCAGACGCTTCTATAATCACAGACTCAGAGGTGAAAGGGACCTCGGAGGTCATCTAGCCCAACCCCCTGCTCGAGCTGCAGACGCTTCTATAATCACAGACTCAGAGGTGGAAGGGACCTCGGAGGTCATCTAGCCCAACCCCCTGCTCGAGCTGCAGACGCTTCTATAATCACAGACTCAGAGGTGGAAGGGACCTCGGAGGTCATCTAGCCCAACCCCCTGCTCGAGCTGCAGACGCTTCTATAATCACAGACTCAGAGGTGGAAGGGACCTCGGAGGTCATCTAGCCCAACCCCCTGCTCGAGCTGCAGACGCTTCTATAATCACAGACTCAGAGGTGGAAGGGACCTCGGAGGTCATCTAGCCCAACCCCCTGCTCGAGCTGCAGACGCTTCTATAATCACAGACTCAGAGGTGGAAGGGACCTCGGAGGTCATCTAGCCCAACCCCCGTGCTCGAGCTGCAGACGCTTCTATAATCACAGACTCAGAGGTGAAAGGGACCTCGGAGGTCATCTAGCCCAACCCCCTGCTCGAGCTGCAGACGCTTCTATAATCACAGACTCAGAGGTGGAAGGGACCTCGGAGGTCATCTAGCCCAACCCCCTGCTCGAGCTGCAGACGCTTCTATAATCACAGACTCAGAGGTGGAAGGGACCTCGGAGGTCATCTAGCCCAACCCCCTGCTCGAGCTGCAGACGCTTCTATAATCACAGACTCAGAGGTGGAAGGGACCTCGGAGGTCATCTAGCCCAACCCCCGTGCTCGAGCTGCAGACGCTTCTATAATCACAGACTCAGAGGTGAAAGGGACCTCGGAGGTCATCTAGCCCAACCCCCTGCTCGAGCTGCAGACGCTTCTATAATCACAGACTCAGAGGTGGAAGGGACCTCGGAGGTCATCTAGCCCAACCCCCGTGCTCGAGCTGCAGACGCTTCTATAATCACAGACTCAGAGGTGAAAGGGACCTCGGAGGTCATCTAGCCCAACCCCCTGCTCGAGCTGCAGACGCTTCTATAATCACAGACTCAGAGGTGGAAGGGACCTCGGAGGTCATCTAGCCCAACCCCCGTGCTCGAGCTGCAGACGCTTCTATAATCACAGACTCAGAGGTGAAAGGGACCTCGGAGGTCATCTAGCCCAACCCCCTGCTCGAGCTGCAGACGCTTCTATAATCACAGACTCAGAGGTGGAAGGGACCTCGGAGGTCATCTAGCCCAACCCCCTGCTCGAGCTGCAGACGCTTCTATAATCACAGACTCAGAGGTGGAAGGGACCTCGGAGGTCATCTAGCCCAACCCCCTGCTCGAGCTGCAGACGCTTCTATAATCACAGACTCAGAGGTGGAAGGGACCTCGGAGGTCATCTAGCCCAACCCCCGTGCTCGAGCTGCAGACGCTTCTATAATCACAGACTCAGAGGTGAAAGGGACCTCGGAGGTCATCTAGCCCAACCCCCTGCTCGAGCTGCAGACGCTTCTATAATCACAGACTCAGAGGTGGAAGGGACCTCGGAGGTCATCTAGCCCAACCCCCTGCTCGAGCTGCAGACGCTTCTATAATCACAGACTCAGAGGTGGAAGGGACCTCGGAGGTCATCTAGCCCAACCCCCTGCTCGAGCTGCAGACGCTTCTATAATCACAGACTCAGAGGTGGAAGGGACCTCGGAGGTCATCTAGCCCAACCCCCTGCTCGAGCTGCAGACGCTTCTATAATCACAGACTCAGAGGTGGAAGGGACCTCGGAGGTCATCTAGCCCAACCCCCTGCTCGAGCAGCGGAGCCTCCGGACGGAGGGGGGCTTCGAGGGTGGGGGAGGGGGGCTTCAAGGGTGGGGGTGGGGGTGGAAGGGGACCCAGCCCGAAGTGTCCGTTGTGCTAGCAATAAACGCGGATGGAAAAAAAAATAGCCTGTTTCCTGTGGCTGGGGTGGGGGGGCGGGGGGGGGGAGGGGGTCGCTCTGGGTCTCTGGTTTCTTTTCGATCACGTGATTTCCAGGCAGCGCCGCCGCCACCCCCGAGAGACTTTCGCTTTCTTCCCCCCTATGCAGAGTCGGGAGGGAGGGGTGGGGGCCGGGATCTATCTATCTATCTATCTATCTATCTATCTATCTATCTATCTATCTATCTATCTATCTATCTATCTATCTATCTCTATCTCTCTCTCTCTCTATCTATCTATCTATCTATCTATCTATCTATCTATCTATCTATCTATCTATCTATCTATCTATCTATCTATCTATCCCGTGTCTCTATCTATCTATCTATCTATCTATCTATCTATCTATCTATCTATCTATCTATCTATCTATCTATCTATCTATCTATCTATCT
>NW_028148449.1:583401-603401 GCF_947247035.1 Vipera ursinii | reverse complement strand
AGACAGACACACAGACAGACACACTCAGAGAGACAGACAGACACACACACAGACACACACAGGGACAGACAGACAGACACATACACACACACAGACAGACAGCCACAGAGAGACAGACACACACACACACACACAGAGACAGACAGCCACAGAGAGACAGCCACACAGACAGACACACACAGACACACAGAGACAGACACACAGACAGACACACAGAGACAGACAGACAGACAGACACACACACAGACACACACAGGGACAGACAGACACACACACACAGAGAGACAGACACACACACAGAGACAGAGACACACACACACACACAGAGACAGACAGCCACAGAGAGACAGACACACAGACAGACACACACAGACACACAGAGACAGACACACAGACAGACACACACACACAGACACACACAGGGACAGACAGACAGACACACACACACAGAGAGACAGACACACACACAGAGACAGAGACACACACACACACACACACAGAGACAGACAGCCACAGAGAGACAGACACACAGACAGACACACACAGACACACAGAGACAGACACACAGACAGACACACACACACAGACACACACAGGGACAGACAGACAGACACACACACACAGAGAGACAGACACACACACAGAGACAGAGACACACACACACACACAGACAGACAGACAGCCACAGAGAGACAGCCACACAGACAGACACAGACAGACACACAGAGACAGACACACAGACAGACACACACACACACAGACACACACAGGGACAGACAGACAGACACAGACACACAGAGAGACAGACACACACACAGAGACAGAGACACACACACACACACACAGAGACAGACAGCCACAGAGAGACAGACACACAGACAGACACAGACAGACACACAGAGACAGACACACACACACACAGACACACACAGGGACAGACAGACAGACACACACACACAGAGAGACAGACACACACACAGAGACAGAGACACACACACACACACACACAGACAGACAGACAGCCACAGAGAGACAGCCACACAGACAGACACACAGAGACAGACAGACACACACACACAGAGAGACAGACACACACACAGAGACAGAGACACACACACACAGAGAGAGACAGACAGCCACAGAGAGACAGACACACAGACAGACACACACACACAGAGACAGACACACAGAGACAGACACACAGACAGACACACTCAGTGAGACACACAGACACACACAGACAGACACACACACACACACACACACACACAGACGTGTGACTTCCGCGATGGAAGCCATCCACTCCCGCAGCCAATCAGAGGGGGTGTGGTGGCAGAGACCCCGCCCCCTCCCTTTCCTGCCCCGCCCACCCCCCGCCCAGAGAAAGGCGATTTCCCCGAGCCAGAAGCGAAAGTAAGCATCGCGCAGTCCAGCCGGCTGGAGGCTTCGCTCAGGTGGGGGTCCCACCGGTCGAGACTCGAGGGGGTGGGTGGGTGGGATAGAAAGCGGGGAGGGAGGGAGGGGGCTGCAGTCGCCTTGCCCCCCCCCCTTATTTCCAGCAGACAGAAGGAGCAGGAAGGCAGAGGGGGGGGTCCCCACCCTCCCACCCCAGTCAATGGGGAGTGAATGGGGAGAGAATGGGGAGACCCCCCCCCCCACTTTTCCAGAAAGTTTGAGGACTTCGGCTCCGGCAGGGCGAAGGGCGGGGGGGGGGGTTGGGGAGGGCTGGGGGGCCGAGACGGGGGGGCTTCAGCTGCCCCCCCCCTCCGATCAGGACAATCTTTCCTAACGCAGCCCCCCCCCCCCAAAAAAAAGAAAATCTCCTGGAGAGCCCCCCCCCCCACACACACACACCAGCCCCGAAACCCCCCCTCCCCGTCCCCAGAAGAGACCGGGCTGCCATTCTGTCAGAAAAGGGGGTGTAAGGGGAGTCCCGCTCGGGCAAAGGGCGGGTGGGGTTGGACTAGATGACCTCCGAGGTCCTTTTCCATCTAGTCTTGTTCCTGGGTTGTTTTTTTTGGGGGGGGGTGTTTCCCCCCCCCTGCTCTGCTCTCTTCTTGTCTTCTTCCTGTTTTGCCCTTCTGTTTTCCAGGCTCTTGTCCTCTCTGCTCCTGTTCTGTGGCCTCTTCTCTTCTCCCCTCGCCTCTTCTTCGTTCCTCCCTTCTCTTCGACGTGCTTTTTTCTTTCTCTTCTCCGTTCCTCTCTATCGCATCCCATCCCATCCCCTGTTCTATTCCCATTCTGTTCCCAATTTAATCTAAACTCTCTCTTTGTGTGTGTGTGTGTGTGTGTGTGTGTGTCTTTCTCTCTCTCTCTCCCTGTGTGTCCATATCTCTATTCTTTATCTATCTCTATCCTTTATCTCGAAATCTCTTTATTTATTTTATTTTATTTTATTTTATTTTATTATTTTATTTTATTATTTTATTTTATTTTATTTTATTTTATTTTATTTTTTATTTTTTATTTTATTATTTTATTTCATTTCATTTCATTTTATTATTTTATTATTCTATTCTATTCTATTCTATTCTATTCTATTCTATTCTATTCTATTCTATTCTCCTTTCTCTCCGGTTCTGTTCTGTTCTGTTCTGTTCTGTTCTATTCTACATTCCAATATCTATTCTGTTCTATTCTATTCTATATTCCAATATCAATTGTGTTCTGTTCTGTTCTATTCTATATTCCAATATCCATTCTATTCTGTTCTGTTCTATTCTATTCTGTTCTATTCTATTTTCCCATACCCATTCTATTCTATTCTGTTCTGTTCTATTCTATATTCCAATATCTATTCTATTCTGTTCTGTTGTCTATTCTATTCTATTCTGTTCTGTTCTGTTCTATATTCCAATATCCATTCTATTCTGTTCTGTTGTCTATTCTATTCTATTCTGTTCTGTTCTGTTCTATATTCCAATATCCATTCGATTCTATTCTGTTCTGTTCTAAATTCCAATATCTATCCTGTTCTATTCTATTCTATTCTATTCTGTTTTGTTCTGTTCTGTTCTATATTCCAATATCTATTCTATTCTATTCTATTCTATTCTATTCTATTCTATTCTATTCTATTCTATTCTATTCTATTCTATTCTATTCTATTCTATTCTATTCTATTCCATTCCATTCCATTCCATTCCATTCCATTCCATTTTTTCTATTCTATTCTATTCTATTCTATTCTCCTTTCTCTCCGGTTCTGTTCTGTTCTGTTCTGTTCTATTCTACATTCCAATATCTATTCTGTTCTATTCTATTCTATATTCCAATATCAATTGTGTTCTGTTCTGTTCTATTCTATATTCCAATATCCATTCTATTCTGTTCTGTTCTGTTCTATTCTGTTCTCTTCTATTTTCCCATACCCATTCTATTCTATTCTGTTCTGTTCTATTCTATATTCCAATATCTATTCTATTCTGTTCTGTTGTCTATTCTATTCTATTCTATTCTGTTCTGTTCTGTTCTATATTCCAATATCCATTCTATTCTATTCTGTTCTGTTCTGTTCTATATTCCAATATCTATCCTGTTCTATTCTATTCTATTCTATTCTATTCTGTTTTGTTCTGTTCTGTTCTATATTCCAATATCCATTCTATTCTATTCTATTCTATTCTATTCTATTCTATTCTATTCTATTCTATTCTATTCTATTCTATTCTATTCCATTCCATTCCATTCCATTCCATTCCATTCCATTCCATTTTTCTATTCTATTCTATTCTATTCTATTCTATTCTATTCTATTCTATTCTATTCTATTCTATTCTATTCTATTCTATTCTATTCTATTCTATTCTATTCTATTCTATTCTATTCTATTCTTATTTTCCATTCTATTCTATATCCTATTCTAAATTTCTGTCTTCTAAGGGTGGGCGGGTCTCCCCCATTTTCTCTCTCCTTCCCCACAGTCAGCCCAAGGGAACCCCTTTGCAAACCATCAGCAGCCAGGAATGGCTTACTGGCCGACTACTAGAGGGACATGCTGGGTAAGTCTGGGAAGGGTTCCCGAAAGACCGGTGTGGGGGGCGGTGGGGGGGGGCTGGAGGGCTGGGGAAGGCTTCAGGAAGAGGCGAGCCCCTCTGCTCCGTGCAGGGCAGAATTTGAGGCCTGGACAAGCGTCCAGCCCCCCCCCCTTGTCCCAGCCCTCCCCCCCCATTAGGCTGCAGTCCAGCCTTTTCCTCTTCTTGTAATAATAAGGGGGGCGGGTGTTGAGCGTGGCTCAGGTGCTAAAGCACGCAACGCACCCCCTAATAAAGGGGGTTTCCCCCCAGCACGACGTCCCCTTTTTTCTTCTCCACCTGCTTCTCCCCCCACCCACCCACCCCTGTCCTTTCCCTCTGCCCCTCCCACCCTCTCTCCCTCCCTCCCCTCCTTTCTTCCCTTCCTGGGTCCCTGCACAGCATCTCAGCCCCTACTTAGATTGGGGGGGGGGCTCTGGAGCAGGTTTGGGGGCGGTGCCTTGAATGGGGTGGGGGGAACGAACGGGGGTGGGGGGGCAATTTCTCTCTCTCTCTCTCTCTCTGCCCCTCTGGATACGCCGAGGCCTCCGGGTGGCGAGAACCGCTCCTGACCTCTCGTTTCTCCTTTCCACTCTTCCATTATTCTACGGATGATCAGGCTGCACCTGGTAAGAGAGTAGGGCCCCGTGTGGCATTTGCAGCAGGGATGGGGGAGGGGGGTCGGGGGGGTCGGGGTGGCCCTGAAGAGCAAGAAAGAGGATTAGGGGATTGGAGGCTGAAACATCAGAAGAACGGGGGCGGGGGGGAAGGAATCGGGGGTTTGGCCAGTCTAGAGGAAAGAAGGACCGGGGTCGGGGTGGGGAATGTGATAGCCGGGTTGCGGTATTTGCGAGGTGGTGGTGGTGCCACAAACAGCACTCCTTGCTAGCCCTGATGACGTTCCCTAGTTGGGTCCTGAAACGTCGGCAAGGAATCCATCCAGCTCGGAGAACGCCAAAGATCCCACAGTCATCGTCCTCCTCCTCTCCATAACTCCCCCCTTCCTTCTAGTCCTGATGATGTTCCCTAGTTGGGTCCTGAAACGTCGGCAAGGAAACCACCCAGCTTAGAGTCCTTCCTTCCTTCCTTCCTTCCTTCCTTCCTTCCTTCCTTCCTTCGTCCTCCTCCTTCTAGCCATGATGATGTTTCCTAGTTGGGTCATGAAACGTCTGCAGAGAAAACCCCCCCAGCTCAGTGTCCTTCCTTCCTTCCTTCCTTCCTTCCTTCCTTCCTTCCTTCCTTCCTCCTCCTCCTCTTCCTCCTCCTCGCCCTGATGATGTTCCCTAGTTGGGTCATGAAACGTCTGCAGAGAAAACCCCCCCCAGCTCAGTGTCCGTCCTTCCTTCCTTCCTTCCTTCCTTCCTTCCTTCCTTCCTTCCCTTCCTTCCTTCCTTCCTTCCTTCCTTCCTCCTCCTCCTCTTCCTCCTCCTCGCCCTGATGATGTTCCCTAGTTGGGTCATGAAACGTCTGCAGAGAAAACCCCCCCCAGCTCAGTGTCCTTCCTTCCTTCCTTCCTTCCTTCCTTCCTTCCTTCCTTCCTTCCTTCCTTCCTTCCTTCCCTTCCTTCCCTTCCTTCCTTCCTTCCTCCTCCTCCTCTTCCTCCTCCTCGCCCTGATGATGTTCCCTAGTTGGGTCATGAAACGTCTGCAAGGAAACAACCCAGCTCAGAGTCCTTCCTTCCTTCCTTCCTTCCTTCCTTCCTTCCTTCCTTCCTTCCCTGATGATGTTCCCTAGTTGGATCATGAAACATCTGCAAGGAAACCACCCAGCTCAGAGAGGACCAGGGACCCTACATTCCTTTTCTTCTTCTTTCTTTCTTTCTTTCTTTCTTTCTTTCTTTCTTTCTTTCTTTCTTTCTTTCTTTCTTCCTTCCTTCCTTCCTTCCTTCCTTCCTTCCTTCCTTCCTTCTTTCTTTCTTTCTTTCTTTCTTTCTTTCTTTCTTTCTTTCTTTCTCTTTCTTTCTTCCTTCCTTCTCTTTCTTTCTTTCTTTCTTTCTTTCTTTCTTTCTTTCTTTCTTTCTTCCTTCCTTCCTTCCTTCCTTCTCCTCCCCCTCCCCCTCCTCCCCTTCTCCCCTGTATCCTGATCCTGAGGCAGAGTAGTTACTGCCTGAAACCTAGAGTCGAAAACAGGCCAACAATCGGTCTGGATGACACACACACACACACACAAACACAAACACAAACACACACAGACAGAGCTTCTGTCCACTTTCAGGTTCGGTGAGGGACGCTCCTCCTCCTCGCTCTGCGGACGGAGAATGGCAAGACGTGACGATGGAAGTTACGGCAGCGGCCGGACCAGGTAATTCTTCTCATCTCCTTGACGTAGGATGGGTCTCTTAGCACACGGGACCCCCAAACTTTGGACCACCAGGGACCAGGTTCCGTGGAGAGGGGTTTCTCCATGGAGCACGTGTGCGTGTGTGTGTGTATGTGTATGTACGTGCTAGCTTCATGCGTTTTGCTTATTTGCACGTCCCGGTTGCCGGCATGCTGTGGACTGGTGCCGGTCCAGGGACCGTGGGTTGGGAACCCCCCCCCAAAAAAAGTTACTTATGACCTGATCCTATAGCACCCCGACAGTCATTTGCACTTGGGAGTGACCCCGAGGACACTGCAGGACGCCCCCCCCAACTACGCTTGTTGGTTGCAAAGCCATGTCCGACCCATCGCGACCCCACGGACCACGTTCCTCCAGGCCTTCCTGTCCTCCGCCATCTTCTGGAGTCCATTTAAGCTCACGCCTCCTGCTTCAGTGACTCCGTCCAGCCACCTCCTCCTCCGTCGTCCCCTTCTCTCGCCCTCCACTTTTCCCAGCATGGGGCTCTCCTCCAGTGAGTCCTTCCTTCTCATGAGGTGGCCAAAGGGTTTGAGTTTTAGCTTCAGGATCTGGCCTTCTAAAGAGCGGTCTGGGTGGATCTCCTCGAGGACCGACCGGTTGGATCGCTTTGCGGTCCGAGGGACTAGGTGGCGTCTTCTCCAGAGCACCGTCGCTCAAAGGCCTCCATTCTCTGGCGCTGGTCCTTTCTTATGGTCCAGCTTTCGCAGCCGTACATTGCAACTGGGAAGACCGTAGCCTTGACGATCGGCCCTTTTGTCGGCAGGGCGACGTCTCTGCTTTTTAGTTGGCGCGGTCTAGATTCGCCCTGGCTTTCCTCCCCGGGAGCGAGCGTCTTTGAATTTCTTGGCTGCGGTCCCCGTCTGCGGTGATCTTGCAGCCCAGGAAAATCAAATCTGTCCCGACCTCCATTTTCTTCCCCCATCTGTTGGCCAGGAGTTGAGAGGGCCGGATGGCCACCATCTTGGTTTTTTTTTAAGGTTGAGTTTCTAGCCCTTGGCGTCGTTTCGAACCTGCGCTGCCCGTCCCCGGACAGGTTCCTGCTGGATTCCCCCCCCCTTCCACACCAGGTCCCTGTAAAGGATTTCCCTCTGGCTTTAATCAGATTCACACAGACACATGCACACACACACACACACACACACACACCCCAGGCTCATACCTTCCACCACCCCCTGCTCAGGCCAGAAACCCTATACCAGGGGTGTCAAACTGCCGGCCCGCGGGCCGGAGGGTCACGGAGAAACCGCGCCCATCCCAAAGGGAAAAAGTTCCGAGACGTCGCGTGACGTGACGTGACGTCGCGAGTTTGACACCTCTGCCCTAGACCATTTCAGGCACGTGGCTGTCCAATCTCTTCTTAAAGACCTCCAGGGTTGGAGCATTCACAGCTTCTGGAGGCAGGGAGTTCCACTGGTTAATTGTTCTCCAAAGCACCTGAGGCCAGGACAAGAAGCAGTGGATATATTTGTTTATAGAGAAATGCAGCAGTCTTAACGCCCGTAGCCAGGCCCCGGGGCCGTCGTCACGCAGCCCTGAGCCTCCTCACAGCTCAGTCTCAACTTTGCTCGGCTGCGGCTTCGCTCGTGGGGGGCCGGACACAGTGGCTGTATTCGGCCATCTGCGAAAGTGGGGTTCGCAGCTTGTGTGAATCCGCACGGCTGAGCAGCCCAGCGTGCCAACTCCGGGAGATTGATATGAAAGCGATCCCTGAACCACTACTGGGGGCAGGGCTGACTCTCTCCCAAAGTTGTCCCCATTTCCAGCCTGCTTCATGACGCCCCGACGTTATAGTGAGGACTATCTCGATGCCTTTTCATAACCTCGTCTTCCAAACTCACAGGGGAGGATAACGAATACCGGCTGATCCTGGTCGGTAGGTCCGGAAACGGGAAGAGCGCCACAGGCAACACCATCCTCGGCTGCAGGGCCTTCGAGTCTGTCTTGTCAGCAAAGGCCATCACCTTGACGTGCCAACGGGAGCAGAGAATGTGGCAGGACAAGAAGGTCTCCGTGGTCGACACGCCTGCCATTTTCGATTCTGAAGACTTCACCACGGAGACTGCGGAACGCGAGTTCAGGGCTTGCGTCGAGCTCTCCCGGCCTGGCCCCCACGCCTTCCTTTTGGTGACCCAGGTGGGGCGCTTCACCGCCGAAGATGTAACAGCTGCAAACCGGGTCTGGCGTCTCTTTGGGGCCGAGTCCGCCCGGCGCACCATCGTCCTCTTCACCTGCCTGGAGGATTTGGGCGGGGACCCCCTGGAGAAGTACGTCCAAATGTCCGACAATGCGGCACTGCGGGAGCTGATCAGGCAGTGCCGGAACCACGTCTGCGGCTTCAACAACAAGGCCGTGGGAGCCGAGCGGGACAGTCAGGTCTCAGAGCTGATGAAGATGGTGGAAAATGTCGTTTGGGAGAATGGGGGGACATACTACGTCATCCCGCCGCGTGAGGGGCCCAAGGTACGGAACCGGCACGTCGTAGAGCAGAATCAAATGGCAGCGTGGAATGGGGCGAGGGCGGTGGGTGCTCTTTCGGGGCATCTAGCGGAGCTGCTCCGTTTACACCAGGGCTTTTCCACCAGCGGTACGGGTACCACCCGTGGCACGTTGGCACCTGGCAGGTGGTCCGCGACCGTCGTAGAAAAGTGGCAGCGGGGGAGGGGAACGAGCTGAACCGGCAGCAGCACCGCACCAGCCTGAGTGGGAGACGGCTGGAGCTGCAGGGCTGTCGGGGCTCAGCGGATTCGCCAGGATCAGCACCAGGCTCCAGCTGGAGCTCGGCGCCGATCCCGGCGCTTCCGTTGAGCCCAGAAGCGCCGATCAGCGGGAATGTTGCAGCATCTCTAGGGTCTTGTGATTGACATTCAGATGCTTGGCAACCGATTCATATTTATGACGGTCACGGTGTCCCAGGGTCAGGTGAAGGGACCAAAACCTGCTGCAATCATCCAGCAGACGGGGGGGGGAGGAGAATAAAAACCAAACACCCCCACCCCACCCCACCCCCGCTGCCAATCCTCAACAGAAATGCTCACAACCATGAAAAACTCGGACAGGAGGAAGAGCGCCACCGGGCGGCCAGGCAGGTGTCTTGCTCAGCTGTAGCTTGGGCGCCCCTTTTTCAGTGCCATTGTAACTTCGAACAGTCACTAAGCGAACTGTTGTAAGTCGAGGACTACCTGTACTTCATCACTTTTTTCCCTTTTTTTTGGTCATCAAGTTTTTGACACCTTGCTAGGCGACTGGTGGGTACTCGGATGGTGCCATATGCTAAAAGCGGTACAGTGGGCGAAAAGGTTGAAAAGCCCTGGTTTACACACGAGCAAGGGATCCCTCCTCTCTGGGAGACGATAATGGGTGGGTGGGACATCCGAGACCCTCATTTTAGGAAAGGCAATCGAGGGGGGTGGGTGGGAGAAAAGGAGGGAGGCTAATGGGTAGAGATCAGTAGCAGAGATCCTAACGTTAGGAATCGGACAGCTGAATCGCTCCAGATCCTGTCTTCCTTCTTAGCGACAAGTGTGCCACACCGAACCACCTCTGTTGTTGCAGGGTGGAGGGGGACATTCTATTTGGGGGGGGCTTGTTCCTATTCTAAAGTTTTAGTTGGGTTCTCTCCAGGCAGCCAAACAAGGGGGGAGGAGAAAGAGTGGCGGGTGGGGGTGGCCAGAACCTCTTCCAGCCCCCCTCCCCCACATGTTTCCCCCCAATCCCATCTCCCCCCTACTGACTTGCTTATCAGACAGTCGCAAAAGGGAATCGTGTGACTTCTGGGATGCCGCGACCATCCTAGGTCCGAGTCAGTCGTCAGTCGTCCAAACCCAGATCACCTGATGCCCCGGGGAGGTTGCCATCACCGCCACCGCCGCCGTCGGCGTGAAAAACGGCCATCCTTTTCGCCCCTGTCGTTAGCTCCGATCGCTAAATGAGCGGTTGTTAACTCGAAAGCTCCCCGTGCGCACAATGCGATCGGTGTGCTGATGTCAGAGAGGGGAAGACTCCTGGAAAAGAGGGTCCAGGAAAGGGGTCCAAGAAGGGGGTCCAGGAAGGAGATCCAGGAAGTGGATCCGGGAAGGGGCGTGAAGAGTCTCGCAGGGCAGCTGACTGACGTATCAGTCAGTCTCCTGCGTCCTCCAGATGGTTCAGGAACAGGATGACTCCACCTCAACACCGGAGGCGAGGGAGGGGTTAACTCTCTTTTAATCCACCGCCCTCCAATTCCTGCCTGGGTCTTCTGGAATGGAGGGGGCAGGAGGGGGGGGTGTTCCTGGCAACCTCCGAGCAAGGCAAGTCTCCCCTTTGGCTGATTGTGTTTCTCACTTTTCCTCCAGAAATCCCCATATTCGGCCGATGCCAAATGTTTGGAAATGGACAAAAACATCCGAGGTAAAATCTTTGGCCCCCGGGTGGGTGGGTGGGTGGGATTGGGTGGGACCCGCTGTCTTGGGTGGAGGGCAGAGGTGGTCAACCGTCCCGCTCCCGAGAGTATAACTTTACTGAAGATTCCGTGTGGTTCCTGGAGGAGAGAAGCCGATTCTAACAATTTCATGCGCAAACAGCATCGGAGAGTTTTCTATCTCTCCCCCCACCTCCCCGGTCCTCCCACTGTCCATGGTCTGCCAGTCGTTGGCATTCACTTTTTGTTTCGGCAACGATCTGACAACCTCGGACTTTCCCAGCCGTACGACCTCGTCGTGTCGGCTCTGTCTCAGGCTTTTAGCCGGCTTACGCGCGCTCCTCATTTCCCTCCCTTCCGTGCCAATTGTCCGGTTGCCGGTGAGAGAAGCCGCGTAGCGAGTCAACCGCGATGGACGGGCTTCCCGTGGCCGTACGCTGACTGACCGGTTCCCCCCCCCTTCGTGTCTCCTCTCCCCTTTGGGTCGTAGAGCCTGAACGGCGGATCGTCCTGGTGGGGAGGAGCGGAAGTGGGAAAAGCGCGACGGGAAACGCCATCCTGAGAAAGAACGTCTTCGGGAGGCCGCCCGTGTCGAACGCGACAAGGTGCCAAAAGGAGGAGGTGGTGTGGAACGACAGGAGGATCGTGGTTGTCGATACGCCGGGCTTCCTCGACACCGGGCATCCGGAGATGGCAAATACCGATGAAGTGCGCAAGTGTGTGAAGTTATGCTCCCCGGGTCCCCATGTTATTCTCTGGGTCATGCGCTCCTGGGGGGAGGAGGACATGGCTTGGAAGATCCAAGAGATTTTCAGTGAGAAAGGCAGGAATTATACGATCGCCCTGTTCACCCACAAAGATAAGCCGGAAGGTCGCCCTCTCGAAAACTCCGCCTCTTCCCAAGTTCAAAAGGAATATACTGAATATGGGATCCGCTACGTGGTCTTCAACAACACAGCCGAAGGAGACGAACGGGAGGCTGAGATGGCCAAGCTGATGGATGTGATTGACAAGGTCGTATACGAGAACGGAGATACTCTTTATTACACGGAGGACATGCTGAAGAAAGACATAGAGAAGTACAATAAAACTCGTCTCTACTCGCCTTGTCCTCTTTTCTAACACAAGCCTTTCCCCCACTTTTTCACACATTGTACCTCCTTTAGGACACGGCAATATTCAAGTACCACCAGTGGCTTAGCAAGGTGTCAAAAACGTGACAAGCAAAAAAACAAACAAAAAACAACAAGAAACCCCGGAAAAAAGTGATCATAGCACACCCACTTCCCACACTTTTAGTGGGAAACCTGTGCCCGTTTCCCTGACATTAATCTTTGCCCTTGTGGCCGGTAGAATTTAGTCAGATTCCAGCTGAAGACAATTCCTTTCCTTGTTTTTTTTTCAATTCACGTTGATGAAGGAAACGGCTTCTCGCACGAGTACGTGGAAACAAATGGCAGGGATGCTACGACAGCTTTCCCCACCCCCCCACCCCCCAACGCTTCCTGGTACACTTTTGCAACTCGGCTCCCGAACTCGCTCAGGGTTTTTTTTTCCATGAAAAAAGTTCCCTCAAACTGCCGTGTGATGTCCATTCCGGACGTGCTTCTTGCTCTCGAGAGGAAAGGTCAAGTGTTCACAACAGAGGGCGATGCAACCGAACGGATGTGAGTATCACGTCCTCTGGACACGAATGGAAAATACAACGCAAACAGGGTGTGCGATTTTCCCCGAGTGTTTTTTTTTGGGGGGATGGCCCTTTCCAGGTCTTCAGTGCCAATGACAGAATTTAGTCGGTCAAGTCCAACACGATTGGGCAATGAGTCAATGTGGCCTTTCTTTACCTGGGAGTTTTTCTCGCGGAAGGCACAAACTTTTGTCTTCCGTGTTAAGCACGTTGACGACCGCGCGGCCCTGCAGCGACCGATTTCAAGTTCATTTAGCTTTTTAAATACATCAGCCAAAGAGGCAAGGCAGGACACCCAGAAGACATTTTCAAACTTTTCCACTGGGGGTGAAGAAACATTTGTCAGGAACAAGTGCATTTCATCTCGTAGCTCGAATAATCTCGATAACGTTTCCACCTCTCGACCACCTATGTACTTCGCTATGAAAGAGAAGAGTGCTGTGCTCAGAATCCAAATCCCCGCATAATTGTCGGACATCCACTCAACGGCCGGAGAATTCTGGTGAAATTTCCGAACCTGGAAGATGCACAAAGACAATTAATTGCGCTTCACCAGCGAGGTCAGTGCTTTCGTCCAACTGAAGTGCAATTGTTTTTTTTCCCAACTGCTGCGATCTTTTCCACCACTTGTTGAATAACGTCTGTGGCCATATCTTGTATTCGTTATCAGAACATGGAATATTACAAATAGCATCAGCCATTTTTCCCATCAAAGAGGATTGAAGCAATTGCGATGGCAGAGGGAGCCACGACTTCTTCAACGATTGCGCAAGGCTTATTTCGATTAGCTGCTATCAAGGGCAATTCACAAGAGGCTTCCAGAGGCTTTTTCGAGATGGTTGTGGGCTTCACAAAAGCAGCACGGCGTTTTATAAGTTAACCTCTCTTCCTCACAAAAAAAAATGCTACTGGCTTTTTGGTGTGCTCTCTTTATGTTTTGTTGTAACCTGTCTCGAGCAAACAAGGCTTCGTAAAATGCTTGGATAATACTTCATTGCAGATAACACAAACAGGAAGCTGTTGATTTGTTTTCTTCCAGGAAATAAAATCCAGACTTCAAATAATCTTCACTGTATTTTTGATTTGGTGCCAGTTTTAATTTCTTTGGTAAAGTGTCCTTTGTTGAATCACTTTCCCTTTACACTGATGAACCTATGATGAATTTCTCCATATTTATTAATATGCACCACTACCTTGATGGACTGGTGGCTGGTCAGCCCTCCTTCCTCTCTCTCTCACCCTTTCCTTGAAAACAGGCCGTTCTCTTGCTCACCGCTTGCTCTTCCCCTAAAAACAGGCCACTCGCTCTTCCTCCAAAAACAGCCCGCTCGCTCTTCCACCGAAAACAGGCCACTCGCTCTTCCTCCAAAAACAGCCCGCTCACTCTTCCACCGAAAACAGCCCGCTCCCTCTTCCTCAAAAAACAGGCTGCTCGCTCACTCTTCCCCTGAAAACAGGCTGCTTGCTTGCTTGCTCTTACTCTTCCTCTGAAAACAGGCCGCATGCTCCCTCGGTCATCCCCCGAAAATAGGCCGCTCGCTCTTCCTCCAAAAACAGCCCACTCACTCTTCCACCAAAAACAGACTGCTTGCTCACTCTTCCCCTGAAAACAGGCTGCTTGCTTGCTTGCTCTTACCATTCTTCTGAAAACAGGCCGCATGCTCCCTCGCTCATCTCCCGAAAACAGCCCGCTCGCTCTTCCTCCAAAAACAGCCTGCTCGCTCTTCCTCCCAAAACAACCCGCTCGCTCTTCCACCAAAAACAGACCGCTCGCTCTTCCACCAAAAACAGACCTCTCGCTCACTCTTCCCCCGAAAACAGGCTGCTTGCTTGCTTGCTCTTACCGTTCTTCTGAAAACAGGCCGCATGCTCCCTCGCTCATCCCCGAAAACAGGCCGCTCGCTCTTCCTCCAAAAACAGCCCGCTCGCTCTTCCACCAAAAACAGCCTGCTCGCTCTTCCTCAATAAACAGGCTACTCGCTCACTCTTCCCCCGAAAACAGGCCGCTTGCTTGCTTGCTGTTACCGTTCTTCTGAAAACAGGCCGCATGCTCCCTCGCTCATCCCCGAAAACAGGCCGCTCGCTCTTCCTCCGAAAACAGGCCGCTCGCTCTTCCTCCAAAAACAGCCCGCTCGCTCTTCCCCCGAAAACAGGCCGCTCGCTCTTCCACCAAAAACAGACCTCTCACTCACTCTTCCCCCGAAAACAGGCTGCTTGCTTGCTCTTACCGTTCTTCTGAAAACAGGCCTCATGCTCCCTCGCTTATCCCCGAAAACAGGCCGCTCGCTCTTCCTCCGAAAATAGCCCGCTCGCTCTTCCACCAAAAACAGCCCGCTTGCTCTTCCTCAATAAACAGTGTGCTCGCTCACTCTTCCCCCGAAAACAGGCTGCTTGCTTGCTTGCTCTTACCCTTCCTCTGAAAACAGGCCGCATGCTCCCTCGCTCATCTCCCGAAAACAGCCCGCTCGCTCTTCCACCAAAAACAGACCTCTCGCTCACTCTTCCCCCGAAAACAGGCCGCTTGCTTGCTTGCTCTTACCGTTCTTCTGAAAACAGGCCTCATGCTCCCTCGCTTATCCCCGAAAACAGGCCGCTCGCTCTTCCTCCAAAAACAGCCCGCTCGCTCTTCCTCAATAAACAGGCTGCTCGCTCACTCTTCCCCCGAAAACAGGCCGCTTGCTTGCTTGCTCTTACCGTTCTTCTGAAAACAGGCCGCATGCTCCCTCGCTCATCTCCCGAAAACAGGCCGCTCGCTCTTCCTCCGAAAACAGCCCGCTCGCTCTTCCTCCGAAAACAGCCCGCTCACTCTTCCCCCGAAAACAGCCCGCTCGCTCTTCCACCAAAAACAGACCTCTCGCTCACTCTTCCCCCGAAAACAGGCCGCTTGCTTGCTTGCTCTTACCGTTCTTCTGAAAGCAGGCCTCATGCTCCCTCGCTTATCCCCAAAAACAGGCCGCTCACTCGCAACACATAGATGACACACACCTAAAACATGCTATGAACAACATATGTACAGAGCCAGCCACCCCTACATAGACATCACAAATGAATATTAAATACTGTCCATCTTGAATATGTAACGGAAGGAAAAAACCTGGGAGCTCACAAGGTTAATAATGCTGTGTGGAATGAAACGATGGCTGAATCTGGATGTTCCGCTGCGGATATCACGGAGCCCCCCCCCGAAGGGAATGAGGAAAACAGGTCGTGAAGAGGGCGTGTAGCGTCCCAGGTAACTTTACGGACCCTGCTCAAGGAACGCTTCTGTGCCACGTTCTGGATGGGAGGGAGGGAGGGAGGGAAGGAACTGCCAATCATCTTTTCGGCCCTCCTCGCCACTCTCTGCACTGCCCATAATCTTTTCTGCTGTCCTCACCACTCTCGGCGCCGCCTTCCTGCCCGAAGCAGGGATGCAGACGGCGATGCCGTACGACAGGATGCTCTCGATCGTCCCTCCGTAGAAAGTGGTCAGGACAGGGGAAGGAAGAGGCGCTTTTCTCCGGCGACGCGGGAAATGCGCCCGGCCGCTGGGCCCGCTTCGCCAGTGTCTCAATGTTGAGCGACCAAGCCAGCCTGCTCGCTAGCTGCACACCCAGGAACGGAGAAGGGGAGGCAGAGGCAACCCGCCCCCCCTTATCTCTGGGGTGGGGGCTCAGCAGGCCTTGGGACCCGTGGGAGGGGCCTGGCTGGGCTGGGGAAGGAATTGGGGGGGCGGGACGGGGGGTGGTGCTGCTGAGCCTTGCAGGATCCGTGGGAGAGACGGTCCTTCTGGGGCAATATGGCGACGGTCGAGGCCGTGCAGGGATTGCAACGGCCGCAAAGGAGCAAAAAAATTAAATAAAAAGGACATTTGAGGTTCAGCCAAGAAAGGCCGGCCCCGAGCCGGGATTTTCCAAAGGAAAAAAAAAGCAGATTTTTTTTTCCTGGCGAGGAAGACTGATGTTTATTGGGTGGGTGGATTCCAGGCCTCTGCAAGCACAGGCGGCTTCCGGCGACGGCGCCATTTTTGCTGGTTTTGGAGTTTCTTCCTCCCGTGGGGGGGGGCAAATTCCGGGCTTTGTTCCTGCAAGGTCTGGGAATGACGGAGGGTTTCAGGGAATATTAAAAAGACGGTTTTCCCATCTCCATCTTTCTGTCTGGCCCTTCTCTTCAGTAAACGGCAATCTTCTTTCTAAAGCAGTCTCCATTATTCCCAGCTTGGACTGGAGCCTGATAAAGATTTTTCTTTGGAAGGAAGGAAGGGAGGGAGGGAGGGAGGAAGGAAGGAAGGAAGGAAGGAAGGAAGGAAGGAAGGAAGGAAGGAAGGAAGGAAGGAAGGAAGGAAGGAAGGAAGGAATCCGGAGAAAGAAATATTTGGGGGAATATTAAAAAGACGGTTTTCCCATCTCCATCTTTCTGTCTGGCCCTTCTCTTCAGTAAACGGCAATCTTCTTTGTAAAGCAGTCTCCATCTGGCTTATTCCCAGCTTGGACTGGAGCCTGATAAAGATTTTTCTTTGGAAGGAAGGAAGGAAGGAAGGAAGGAAGGAAGGAAGGAAGGAAGGAAGGAAGGAAGGAAGGAAGGAAGGAAAGAAAATGGTGCCGGTCCGCAGCCCGCGTGTTGGGGAGCCCTGGTGTACAGCACTGTCCGTTTCCCCCCCCCCAACCTTTTGGGCACCGAAGAGTGGACCGGAGGTGGAGCATGGGTCCGCGTGCTGCCTGGCCTCCCACCCCATGGGGCTTGGCCTCTTGGCCCGGGTCCACGGCTGGGGGAAATGGATGCTTGGTGTCAGGAGCCACTTCAAAGCCTCTTCCCGCGAAAGCAGGACTCCCGGAACGGAGTCGTCCCCAAAGGAGCTTTCATTAAGGAGAGGTTGACAGCATACCGAGAAGGCAGGATCCGAGGGCTTCCCGCCCAAATCCATAGGTTAAAGGAGCAAAAGAGCAAACTCCGCCCCCCCCCCCCAATAGTTTATCCGGTCAGTTCAAACGGGACACAGAGGGGAGGGAGGGAGGGAGGGTGGGAGGAAAGAAGGGGAGAGAAGAAGGAAAGAAGGCCAAAAGGACACAGAGCAGAGGGAGGGAGGGAGGGAGAGAGGAAGGAAGGAAGAAGGAAAGAAGGATGAAAGGACACAGAGCAGACGAAGGGAGGGAGGGAGGGAGGGAGGGAGGGAGAGAGGAAGGAAGGAAGGAAGGAAGAAAGAAAGAAAGAAAGAAAGAAAGAAAGAAAGAAAGAAAGAAAGAAAGGAAAGAAAGAAAGAAAGAAAGAAAGAAAGAAAGAAAGAAAGAAAGAGAGAAAGAAAGAAAGAAAAAGAGAAAGAAAGAAAGAAAGAAAGAAAGAAAGAGAAAGAAAGAAATAAAGAGGAAAGGAAAGGAAGGAAGGAAGGAAGGAAGGAAGGAAGGAAGGAAGAGGAAAGGAAGGAAATGAAGGAAGGAAGGAAGGAAGGAAGGAAGGAAGGAAGGAAGGAAGGAAGGAAGGAAGGAAAGAAGGGGAAGGGTTGGTTGGTAGACAGGTAGAAATGATAGACAAGATCGATAGAGGGGGATAGATAGGAAAGAAACATACAAAGAAGGAAAGAAAGAAAGAAAGAAAGAAAGAAAGAAAGAAAGAAAGAAAGAAAGAAAGAAAGAGAAGGGAGGAAGGGAGGAAGGAAGGAAGGAAAGAAGGGAGGGAGGAAGGAAGAAAGGAAGGAAGGAAGGAAGAAAAGAAAGAGAAAGAAAGAAAGAAAGAAAAGAAAGAGAAAGAAAGAAAGAAAGAAAGAAAGAAAGAAAGAGAAGGGAGGAAGGGAGGAAGGAAGGAAGGAAAGAAGGGAGGGAGGAAGGAAGAAAGGAAGGAAGGAAGGAAGAAAAGAAAGAGAAAGAAAGAAAGAAAGAAAAGAAAGAGAAAGAAAGAAAGAAAGAAAGAAAGAAAGAAAGAAAGAAAGAAAGAAAGAAAGAAAGAAAGAAAGAAAGAGGAAGGGTTGGTTGGTTGGTTGATAGATGGAAGTGATAGATTAGATTGATAGATCGATCAATAGATAGATAGACAGACAGATAAGGAATGAATGAAGGGAGGGAGGGAGGGAGGAAGGAAGAAAGGAAGGAAGGAAGAAAAGAAAAGAAAGAGAAAGAAAGAAAGAAAGAAAGAAAGAAAAGAAAGAAAGAAAGAAAGAAGAGAAAGAAAGAAAGAAAGAAAGAAGGGTTGGTTGGTAGATGGAAATGATAGATTAGATTGATAGATCGATCAATAGACAGACAGACAGACAGATAAGGAAGGAAGGAAGGAAGGAAGGAAGGAAGGAAGGAAGGAAGGAAGGAAGGAAGGAAGGAAGGGAGGGAGGCGAGGAAGACTCCGGACTCTTTTGTGTGTTTGTGAAAATGACTTTTACTGGGAGGAAAGGGCTTGCAGGGAAGGCAGGCGGCATCTCACAGGCCGGCACAAAGCGCACAGCCCTCCTTCCCCTTTCCGAACACCGACCCTGCAGAGTTGCACCCTTGCAGACGGGCCCCCACCCAACGGGCCGAGGGGGGGGGGGGAAAGAGGCCGTCTCCGAGCAGGGGTCCCCCTCCCGCAACTCCCAGGCGGTGACGGCAAAGCGAAAGTAGGCAAACAAGCAGGAGAGTCTTACGGAGTCACGGAGTGACCAAGAGTTGGAAGAGACCGCGGAGGTCATCTAGTCCAGCCCCCCTGCTCGAGCGGGGGATCCCTGACTGGATCATGGATGGGACAGAGTTACGGAAGGGACCTGGGAGGTCATCTAGTCCAGCCCCCCCTGCTCGAGCGGGGGAACCCTGACTGGATCATGGATGGGACAGAGTTACGGAAGGGACCTGGGAGGTCATCTAGCCCAGCCCCCTGCTCGAGCGGGGGAACCCTGACAGAATCATGGAAGGGACAGAGTTACGGAAGGGCCCTCGGAGGTCATCTAGTCCAGCCCCCTGCTCTGAGCAGGAGACCCTTAGAAAATCACAGAGCTGGAAGGGACCTCCGAGGGCATCTAGTCCAGCCCCCTGTTTGAGCAGGAGACCCTGACGCAATGATAGAATGAGAGAGTTGGAAGGAGCCGTGGAGATCTTCTCACCCAACTGCTTCTCAGGCAGGAGACCCTTCCAGAATGATAGCATGAGGTCTTCTAGTCGAGTCCTGACAGAATAGCAGAATAATAGAGAGGGAAGGGACCTCGGAGGTCATCCAGTCCAACCCCCTGCACGAGCGGGAGACCCTTCCATAGTCACAGAATCACCGAGTTGGAAGGGACCTCAGAGGTCCTCTAGTCCAGCCCTCCTGCTCGAACGGGGTAACCCTGACAGAATCTTGGAAGGAATAGAGTTACGGAAGGGAGCTCAGAGGTCATCTAGTACAGCCCCCTGCTCGAGCAAGAGTCCTGGATAGAATCATCCAACAACGGAGCTGGAAGGGACCTCGGAGGTCATCTAGTCGAGCCTCCTGCTCGAGCAGAAGACCCTGACAGAATCATGGATGGGACAGAGTTACGGAAGGGACCCGACAGATCATCTAGTCTGATCAAACTGGAGACTCTTCCGGACAGACCAGACTCTTCTTGAAAGCCTCGGGGGGGGAGGGCTGTTCTCCCCAGGGACCGCCC
>NW_028148449.1:555044-575044 GCF_947247035.1 Vipera ursinii | reverse complement strand
AAGGGTCTCCTGCTTGACGAGGGGGCTGAACTGGATGACCTCCAAGGTCCCTTCTATTATTCTGTAGGTCTGTAAAGTCTCTTGCTTGAGCAGGGGGCTAGATTAGATGACCTCCGAGGCCCCTTCCAACTCCTGTCATTCTGTGATTCTGTAGGGGTCTCCTGCTGTAGCAGGGGGTTGGACTGGATGACCTCCCAGGTCCCTTCTATTGTTCTGTACATCTGTAAAGTCTCTTGCTCCAGCAGGGGGCTGGACTAGATGACCACACACACACACACACACACACACACACACACACACACACACGGGAGGCCCCTTCCAGCTCTACCTCCGGCCAGGAAGGTCGGCCTCCGAGGCAGCCAGGGATTTTTTCGCCCAAGAGAATCCCAGATCCGAAAGGAGACCCGGGAGATCATCTAGTCCCACCCCGTGGCCCAAGCAGGAGACTCCCATTGGACGGACGAACGGCGCAGCCTGGAGGTCAGGTGTGGGGAGGGGGTGTCCCCCAGCAGGCCTCGGGAGGGGGGGAAATCCCAGGAAGAGGTGGGGGGCTCCCCCCAGGTGGGAGAGAGACCCCCTCCTGCGTTGCCGCGGCGATGGTGTGACCTCCCCCTCCTCCTCCTCCTCCCCCTCCCGATATTGCAGCCAGCCAACCCACCCTTCCAAAAGGACAAAGGGAAAGAGGTAGAGGGGAACGCAAAGAGACGAGAGGAGAGGAAGGAAAGACGGACGGGCGGACGGACGGGCAGAAAGACGGCCGGAAAAACGGACGGCAGGAAGAGGAAGGGAGGAGAGATGGCTTACGAGGCAGTGGGGGACTGGCCCCAGGTAGGTACGGGGAGAGGATGGGGCGCAGTCTCCAAGGGAGGGTCCCCGGCCCCTTCCTTCCTTCCTTCCTTCCCGGAAGTCAGGAGTCTGTATACTCCCCTCCTGACTCGGCAGCCCTGGGTGGCTCCGTGCTACGTCTCCCCGGCGCCCTGCCTTCGATTCCCTCCCTTCTCTTCCCTCCTTCCTTCATCCCTCCCTCCCTCCCCCCTTCCCCTTTTCCTTCCCTCCTTCCTTCCTTCCTTCCTTCCTTCCTTCCTTCCTTCTTTCTTTGTATGTTTCTATCTATCCCCCTCTATCATCTTGTCTATTATTTCCACCTATCTACCAACCAACCCTTCCTCTTCCTTCCTTCCTTCCTTCCTTCCTTCCTTCCTTCCTTCCTTTCCTTCCTTTCTTTCTTTTCTTTCTTTCCTTCTTTGTATGTTTCTATCTGTCCCCCTCTATTGATCTAATCTATCATTTCCATCTACCAACCAACCCTTCCTCTTCCTTCCTTCCTTTCCTCTTTCTATCTCTCTCTCTCTCTCTCTTTCTTTCTTTCTTTCTTTCTTTCTTTCTTTCCTTCCTTCCTTCTTTGTATGTTTCTATCTATCCCCCTCTATCAATCTTGTCTATTATTTCCACCTATCTACCAACCAACCCTTCCTCTTCCTTCCTTCCTTCCTTCCTTCCTTCCTTCCTTCCTTCTTCCTCTCCTTACTTTGTTTCTCCTTCCCTTCCCTTCTCCCTCCCTTCCTTTTCCCTCCCTTCCTCTTCCTTCCTTTCTCCTTCCCTCCCTTTTTCCTTCCTTCTTCCCTCCCTCCCTCCCTTTACTTTTCTTCCTTCTTTCCTTCCTCCCTCCCTCCCTTCCTCTTCCTTCCTTTCTTTCTTTCTTTCTCCTTCCCTTCCCTTTTTCCTTCCTTCTTCCTCCCTCCCTCCCTTTACTTTTCTTCCTTCTTTCCTTCCTCCCTCCCTCCCTCCCTTCCTCTTCCTTCCTTTCTTTCTTTCTTTCTTTCTCCTTCCCTTCCCTTTTTCTACCCTCCTTTATTCCTCCTCCTTCCTTCCTTCCTTCCTTCCTTCCTCCCTCCCTCCCTCCCTCTTTCTTTCTTTCTTTCTTTCTTTCTTTCTTTCTTTCTTTCTTTCTCTTTCTTTCTTTCTTTCTTTCCTTCTCTTTCTTTCTTTCTTTCTTTCTTTCTTTACTCCTTCCCTTCTTCCTCCCTCCTTTATTCCTCCCTCCTCCTTTCCCTCCCTCCCTCCCCGGTCAATACTTTTCCCGGCAATCCCTTTTGGCTCCAATTCCCAAACTTTCCCGTCCCTTTCCCTGGATTGCTTCCCTCCCTCCCTCCCTCCTCTCCTGTCCTCTCCTCTCCCTCGCATGGCTTCCCGTCAGCTTCCGTCTCCTAATTCCCTTTTTTTTCTTCCCTGCCCTTCTTTCAGGCCGACGTGGAGTGGGGAGGCCCAGCAGGTAAGGATCACAAGTCCCTTCGCTTCCCTCCCGGGACAAGTTGTCGTTTGCTGCCTGCTCGTTCCACCTTACGGCGGCACCGGAAAAAGGGGACTCCCACAATCCCTTGTCACCCTCCCACAATCCCTTATCACCCTTCGCGACCGTCGCAGCATTCCCCGTGGTCGCGCCCTCCAAACTCCGGACGCTCGGCAACCGATTCACATTTATGACAAGTCGGCCCTAGTGTCCGCGAGGTCCCGTTTGGCAAACCTTCCGTACGAAGCCAGATTCACTTAGCGACCGGGTGACCAACTCAACCACGGGGGCAGGGAAGGGTCACTTAACAAAACGTCTCGCGGGCCCCAGTTACGGTCGTAAGAGGAGGACGCCCTGCCTCTGTACCTCCGGGCCCCTGACGAGATTGAAACGTTCCACTGAGCCATCGTACGCTGGGGGGTGGTAGTCCTTGACGACCGGGACGGAGAGTGAGGTTTCTATCGGTGGGCGATTCTGTCGCCGAACGAGACATCTGCTAAGGGAGCATTGCCCTGTTGTTATCAGCTTGGCTGCCGCCGTTGTTAAGGGCATGGTTGCATTTATTGAGGTCAAAACCATGGTCGGTAAGTGAATCTGACTCCTCCCCCCCATGACTTTGCTAGTCAGAAGGTCACAAAAGACTCTTGTCTGTCTGTCTAGCTAGCTATCTAGCTACTTATCCATCTCTATCATCTCTCTACTATATCATTCTCTCTATCCATCTCTATCATCTATCATCTCTCTACTATCATTCTCTCTAAACATCTCTATCTCTCTAGTTATCTATCTATCTATCCATCCTATATTTATCTCTATCACCTAATTTATATCTATCTATATGTCATTGAATTCTATCTCTAGCTATTTATCCATTTCTATCATCTCTACTATCATTCTATCCATCTCTATCATCCCTCTCTATTTATCCACCTCTATCATCTCTCTATCATTCTCTCTATCCATATCATTATATCTCTCTAGTTATCTATCCATATCTATCTATCTATCTATCTATCTATCTATCTATCTATCTATCTATCTATCTATCTATCTATGTCATTCTCTCTCTAGCTATTTATCCACCTCTATCATCTCTCTACTATCATTCTATCATTATGACATCTCTCTAGTTATCTATCCATATCTATCTATCTATCTATCTATCTATCTATCTATCTATCTATCTATCTATCTATATCTATCATTCTATCTCTCTAGCTATTTATCCACCTCTATCATCTCTCTACTATCATTCTCTCTATCCATCTCTATCATTATATCTCATCTATATCTATCTATCTATCTATCTATCTATCTATCTATCTATCTATCTATCTATCCTATATCTATCTCTATCACCTAATTTATATCTATCTATATCTGTCATTCTATCTCTAGCTATTTATCCATTTCTATCATCTCTCTACAATCTATCATTCTATCCATCTCTATCATTATCTCTCTAGTTATGTATCTATCTATCTATCTATCTATCTATCTATCTATCTATCTATCTATCTATCTATCTATCTATCTATCTACCTATTATCTACCACTCTAGCTATCCACCTCTATCATCTCTAATTATTATCTATCCATCTCTCATTTTTTCTCTCTCTCTCTCTTTATAGCTATCTATTGTGTATATGTGTGTCTATAATTTCTATGTCATTCTCTCTAGCTATCATTTCTCTTTCATCTTTCTAGCTACCCATTTCTCTCTTTCTCTCTATCATATATCTCCCTCCCTCCCTCCCTCCCTCCCTCCCTCCCTCCCTCCCTCTCTTTCTCTCTCTCTCTCTCTCTCTCTCTCTCTCTCTCTCTCTCGTGTCAACAGCCGTATAACTCCACTCCGCCCTAAGACTCTCCCTCTCTCTTCCAAACTCGCAGGGGAGGACGCCGAATTCCGGCTGATCCTGGTTGGGAAGTCCGGAGGTGGGAAAAGCGCCACGGGCAACACCATCCTTGGCCAGAGGGTGTTCCAATCCGTCCTGGGAGTGAAGACCACCACCTTGAGGTGCCAAAGGGGGGAGGGAAGGTGGAGGAGCAGGAAGGTTTACGTGGTCGACACGCCCGCCCTCTTCGAGTCCGAAAACTACGACGAGATTGTCCGACGCGAGGTCATGTCTTGCATCGACTTCTCCCGGCCCGGCCCCCACGCCCTGATCTTGGTGACCCAGGTGGGGCGCTTCACCGCGGAAGACGCGACCGCCGCAAAGTGTGTCTGGGATATCTTTGGGGCCGAGTCCGCCAGGCACACCATCGTCCTCTTCACCTGCCAGGAGGACTTGGGAGGGAGCCCCCTGCAGGAGTACGTGGCAGAATCCGACAACCGGAACCTGCGGGCCCTGATCCGGCAGTGCGGCAACCGCTTCTGCGGCTTCAACAACAAGGCCGCGGAAGCCGAGCGGCAGAGGCAGGTCTCGGAGCTGATGGGGATGGTGGAGAGGACCGTTTACGAGAACGGGTCGAGATACTACGTCAACCGGCTGTACCGGGAGCCCAACTTGAGGGATGAGCTGGTCAAAAATTTCCTGACGGAGAACCGACAGGCCCGCAAAAAAGCCGAGAATGCTTTGGGGTGGAAAGAAAAGATGGTCCTCAAGGTGATTGTCACTTTGTCTGCCTTCGGCTTTATCTATTTCCTGATCGAGCGTTATTTTTCCAGGAAGTGAAATCTTCGGGACAGAGCTTCTGGTCTGAACGTGGGAAGAGGGGCTGTGTCTGTGTTCATATTGATCGGCGGGACCCCCCCCAACCTTTTGGCCAACCGGGAGTCGTTCCGCGGAGAGAGGATTTTCCCGCGGACCGAAGGCGGCGCGGCTTCGTGTGCTGCTTGCATCCCGTGGACCGGTTACCTGGCACGCCTTGGACCGGTGTTGGTCCACAACCCTGGGGGTTGGGGAACCTTGATGTAGATGACCAGGCTGAGCCCGAGGGAGGGGGTCAAGGGTGTTACCAGTCTCGAGTCCGGCCGACCGTAAATTGCATTTGGCTTTTCTCTACTGCTAATTTCGTGCTGTTAGTTGAGCAGATTCTTCTGTATTTAACCTGAATAATAAAATCGTACGTGCTGCAACTTAACATACCGTCTCGATCCTTTGTGCCATGCTGTAACTTAACATATGGTCTCCATCCTTTGCACCGTGTTGTAAGTGGCGAGACGGTCTCGATCCTTTCAACCATGTTGCAACTTACCACACGGTCTCGAACCGTTGTACCGTGTTTATTCATTTATTATTTATGTATTAGTTGAATTTATATACCGCCCTATTCCCGAAAGGACTCAGGGCGGTTCACAGGGCAAGTTAAAAACAATACAAAAGAGAGAATAAAATAAAATTAAATTAATACAAGCCCACAATTGAGATAACATTAAAATTTAAAATTTAAAATTTAAAATTTAAAATTTAAAATTTAAAATTTAAAATTTAAAATTTAAAATTTAAAATTTAAAATTTAAAATTTAAAATTTAAAATTTAAAATTTAAAATTTAATATAATTTAAAATCCCTCAGTCCAGGCCAGACAATTCAAACAACCAGGTTTTTAACTTACCACATGGTCTCAGTCCCTTGGACCATCTTGTAACTTAACGTACGGTCTCGATCCCTTGCACCATGATGTAACTTAACGTATGGTCTCGATTCTTTGAACCATGTTGTAACTTACCATACGGTCTCGATCCCTGGCACCGTGTTGCAACTTTTACGGTGTCGAACCTTTTGCACCATGTAACAACATGCACTCTTGATCCTTGGTGCCACATTGTAACTTAACATGCTCTCAATTCTTGGTGCCGTGTTGTAACTTAACATACGCTCTTGATCGTTTGCACCGTGTTGTGACTTAACAACATATGTTCTCGATCCCTTGCACCATGTTGTAACTTAACATACAGTCTCGATGCTTTGCGACAGGTTGTAACTTAGCATATGCTCTCAATCCTTGGCCCCGCGTTGACACTTAACATACAGTCTCAATCCTTTGCACCCTGTTGTAACTTAACATATGTTCTCGATCCTTTGCACCACATTGTCACTTAAGACACAGTCTCGATCCTTTCCACCCTGTTGTAACTTAATGTATGTTCTCGATCCTTTGCACCACATTGTCACTTAACATACGGTCTCGATGCTTTGCGCCAGGTGGTAACTTTACATATGCTCTCAATCCTTGGCACCACGTTGTCACTTAAGACACAGTCTCGATCCTTTGCACCCGGTTGTGACATAACATACGCTCTCAATCCTTTGCGCCACGTGGCAACTTAAAGAGTACGGTCTCGTATGTTTTGCACCACGTCATTTAACGCACCCTCTTGATCCATTACGTTGGAGGCATACGCTCATTTGGAAGATTTTAAGACTGATGTACAACAGACGCCAAGCTAGTAACTAGACGACTCGAGAAAAAAGTTGTGGATTTGGTTTAAGCCGCCTTAACGGAGGGATAGGATCAAGAAGGCGGGAATTGTCAGTACCGCTTGGTAAGGCCTGACCAAAAAAAAAAGAAATTTAATGTGGAGAAAAGCAACGTTTTACATTTAGGCGGGGAAAAAAAATCAATCGAAAGACGTAAGTACAGATCGGGCAAGGCCGGGCTCAAAAGCGAGAACTGGGAGATGGGCCTCGGAGTCCTAGCGGGCGATCCCTTGACCGCAAGCCAAGACCGCGTGCGGCGGCAGCAGCGGCCCGAAACAGCCGACGCAATCCTGGGTTGTGTAGACAAGAGGCCAGGAATCAAGGTGAGGGCGAAGTCGATTAGTCCCGCTTCGTAAAGCCTTAGTAAGGCCACACCTGGAATACCGTGGCCAATTTTGGTGCCCACGTCACACACACACACACACACACACACACACACAAAGATGTGGAGAGCTCGGAGGTTTTGATAAGAAGACACTGGACAACCGTTTGTTTGAAATGGCGCTGTAGCTAATCTCAGTGTACACATGGTTGTACTTTGACAACAAAGGTTCATTTCATTTATAGACTCTCTCTCTCCCCCGCTTGAGCAAGGGGGTTGGGCTGGATGACCTCCAAGGTCCCTTTCAGCTCTGCGGTTCTAGGTTCCTAACGGGAATAGCAGAGATGGAGGTCGTCCAGTCCAACCCCCTGCTCAGGCAAGAAGACCCTTGCAGAACCCTGGAAGAATGGAAGGGGCCTCGGAGGTCATCTAGTCCAACCCCCTGCCCAAGCGGGAGACCCACCCTGGCCTAGACCGTTCCACACACTCCTTGAAAACCTTCCTTCGAAAACCTCCCTTTAGCATCACACACACACACACACACACACACACACACACACACACACACACACGGCAACACCTCACACCAGGGACGGCGCCAGTCACTTGCGGCCAAGGGGTTGAGGTGGCAGTGGAAGAAGAGACGAGAGAGTCCCCCCTGTCTGAAATGGGATGGGTTCTCCTGCTCGAGCAGGGGGCTGGACTGGATGACCTCCAAGGTCCCTTCCAGTTTCTATTCCACTCCACTCCACTCCATTCCGCTCATTTTATTTTTCCCATATTTTCTATTCTGTTCTGTTCTGTTCTGTTCTGTTCTATTCTTATTTCTTATTTCTTATTTCTTATTTCTTATTTCTTTTTCTTATCCTATTCTATTCTATTCTATTATTTCTTATTTCTTATTTCTTATTTCTTTTTCTTATTCTATTCTATTCTATTCTATTCTATTCTATTCTATTCTATTCTTTATTTCTTATTTCTTTTTCTTATTCTATTCTATTCTATTCTATTCTATTCTATTCTATTCTATTCTATTCTTTATTTCTTATTTCTTATTTCTTATTTCTTATTTCTTTTTCTTATTCTATTCTATTCTATTCTATTCTATTCTATTCTATTCTATTCTATTCTATTCTATTCTATTCTTTATTTCTTATTTCTTATTTCTTTTTCCTATTCTATTCTATTCTATTCTATTCTATTCTATTCTATTCTATTCTATTCTATTCTATTCTATTCTATTCTATTCTATTCTATTCTATTCTTTATTATTTCTTATTTCCTTTTCTTATTCTATTCTATTCTATTCTATTCTATTCTATTCTTTCTTATTTCTTATTTCTTATTTCTTATTTCTTATTTCTTTTTCTTATTCTATTCTATTCTTTATTTCTTATTTCTTTTTCTTATTCTATTCTATTCTATTCTTTATTTCTTATTTCTTTTTCTTATTCTATTCTATTCTATTCTATTCTATTCTTTCTTATTTCTTATTTCTTTTTCTTATTCTATTCTATTCTTTATTTCTTATTTCTTTTTCTTATTCTATTCTATTCTATTCTATTCTATTCTTTCTTATTTCTTATTTCTTTTTCTTATTCTATTCTATTCTTTATTTCTTATTTCTTTTTCTTATTCTATTCTATTCTATTCTTTATTTCTTATTTCTTATTTCTTTTTCTTATTCTATTCTATTCTATTCTATTCTATTCTATTCTATTCTATTCTATTCTATTTTATTATTTCTTATTTCCTTTTCTTATTCTATTCTATTCTATTCTATTCTATTCTATTCTATTCTATTCTTATTTCTTATTTATTTCTTATTTCCTTTTTCTATTCTCTTCCGTTCTGTTCCGTTCCATTCCGTATTCTATTCTGTTCTGTTCTATTCTATTCTGATTTCTTAATTCTTTTTTCCTTTTCTTCTTCTCCTCTCTTCTCTTCTCTTCTCTACTCTACTCTACTCTACTCTACTCTACTCTACTCTACTCTACTCTACTCTACTCTATTTTAACTCTCCTGTTCTGTAAGGGTCTCCTGCTTAAGCAGTGTGTTGGACTAGATGACCTCCAAGGTCCCTTCCGACTTTATTATGATACTTATTATTATTAATCTGCCTCCCAAGCAGCCCCACCAGCCCAAGAAGCGCTCGGCATACCCCCCCCCCTCCCTCCCGGAAGGCTGGGAACGGCGGACCTTCAGGTGAGCCGCTGATGGGTCCCAGGTATAAACAGGAGCATAAAATGCACCTGGGACTTTGTCCGGGTACAACCTCAGCGCTGTGTGGACAAGGCGGGTCTCTCCCCCTTATCTGTTCCTCGGTTTCCCTTTTCTGGCTTCTCAAAGATTAAATCTTTTGTGATTTCTCCGGAGCTGATCCAGCAGGGGAGGGAGGGGTCCCAGGGCCCCATGGTCCACCAACCCTAGAAGAACTCTGGAGGCTCCCTCCCCCCCGGAAGGCAGGGAACGGCGGACCTTCAGGTGAGCCGTTGATGGATCCCAGGTATAACCAGGGCCGTAAAATGCAGGCGCGCCTGGGACTTTGTCCGGGTTCAACCAGGGACAAGGCGTGTGTCTCTCCACCTGTTATCTGTTGCCCGGTTGCACTTTTTGGCTGGCTTCTCAAGGCTTCATCTCCTGCCTGAGCGGGGAGGGGGGGCTGGACTAGAAGACCGCCAAGGTCCCTTCCAGCTCTGTGATTCTATTCTGTTCTGTTCTCTTCTGTGTTCTGTTCTGTTCTCTTCTGTTCTGTTCCATTCCATGTTGTGTTGTGTTGTGTTCCGTTCCATTCCATATTTTCTATTCTATTCTATTCTATTTCTTATTCTATTCTATTCTATTCTATTCTATTCTATTCTATTCTATTCTATTCTATTCTATTCTATTCTATTCTATTCTATTCTATTCTTATTTCTTATTTCTTATTTTATTCTATTCTATTCTATTTCTTATTTCTTATTTCTTATTTCTTATTTCTTATTCTATTCTATTCTATTCTATTCTATTCTATTCTATTCTATTCCATTCCATTCCATTCCATTCCATTCCATTCTATTCTATTCTATTCTATTCTTATTTCTTATTTCTTATTTCTTATTCTATTCTATTCTATTCTATTATTCTATTCTATTCTATTCTATTCTATTCTATTCTATTCTATTCTATTCTTTCTTATTCTATTCTATTCTATTCTATTCTATTCTATTCTATTCTATTCTATTCTATTCTATTCTATTCTTCTATTCTATTCTATTCTATTCTATTCTATTCTATTCTATTCTTATTTCTTATTTCTTATTTCTTATTTCTTATTCTATTCTATTCTATTCTATTCTATTCTATTTCCTATTCTATTCTATTCTATTCTATTCTATTCTATTCTATTCTATTCTATTCTATTCTATTTCTTATTTCCTATTTCCTATTTCCTATTTCCTATTTCTTATTTCTTATTTCTTATTTCTTATTCCATTCCATTCCATTCCATTCCATTCCATTCCATTCCATTCCATTCCATTCCATTCCATTCCATTCTATTCTATTCTATTCTATTCTATTCTATTCTATTCTATTCTATTTCTTATTCTTATTCCATTCCATTCCATTCCTCCCTCCCTCCCTCCCTCCCTCCTTCCTTCCTTCCTTCCTTCCTTCCTTCCCTCCATTTCCCCCATCCCTTCTCTCCAGTGGTGGGATTGAACTGGTCTGCCCTCCTTTAGCAGATAGCTAATTTTTTTGTTTTCCAAGTCCCAGAATGAACTTCCGGAAGTGGCATCCATGCAGAGAACCGGCTGTTCACGTATTTGAATCCCACCAGTGGATGGGAAGGGGGGGCGGGTGGAGGGGGGGTTGGCTCAGAGGTAGGGTGTGGGGGGACCCTGGGGAGGACAAGCGGATTGGTAGAACGCTCGAAATCCGAGAGCTAGATAGAATAGAATAGGGACCTTGGAGGTCATCTAGTCCAACCCCTTCCCCCCCCCCACCGGGATGAGCCAGAGACCCTTACAGAATGACAGAATCAGAGAGTTGGAAGGGACCTCGGAGGTCACCTAGTCCAACTCCCGGCTCAAGCCGGAGACCATTCCAGAATCACAAGACGAAGGGACCTTGGAGGTCATCTAGTCCAACCGCCCCAGCTCAAGTAGGAGATCCTGATAGAATTGACAGAACGACAGGCTTGGAAGGGACCTTGAAAGGTCAAATGGAAAATTTATCAGTAACGTAGCTGCAAATCAAAATGTCAGTAAAACCATGAGTAAGGTGCCCAGTCAAAAGTATCAGTCAGTAAAAAATATCGGTAACCTAGTTGCAAATCAAAGGTAAAACCATCAGTAACCTAGTTGCAAATGCAAAACTGTCAGTAAGAGACGTTGCAAGCCCCACTGCCAAGTCAGCAAAACTATCAGGGACGTAGTTGCAGATGTCAAACTATCAGTAAGGTAGTTGCAAATGTAAAAACTCAGGAATGTAGTTGCAAATGTCAAACTATCAGTAACAAAGTTGCAAGTCACACTACCAGTAAAACTTATCAGCAACGTAGTTGCAAATGTCAAACTATCAGTAACGAAGTTGCAAGTGTCAAACTATCAGTAAGGTAGTTGCAAAGGTAAAACTCAGTAACAAAGTTGCAAGTCACACTACCAAGTCAGTAAAACTATCAGCAAAGTAGTTGCAAATGTCAAACTATCAGTAAGGTAGTTGCAAAGGTATAAACTCAGTAATCTAGTTGCAAATGTCAAACTATCAGTAACAAAGTTGCAAGTCACATTACCAAGTCAGTAAAACTATCAGCAGCCTAGTTGCAAATGTCAAACTATCAGTAACAAAGTTGCAAGTCACATTACCAAGTCATTAAAACTATCAGCAACCTAGTTACAAATGTCAAACTATCAGTAATGTAGTTGCAAAGATAAAACTATCAATAACAAAGTTGCAAGTCACACTGTCAAGTCAGTAAAACTATCAGCAATGTAGTTGCAAATGTAAAACTACCAGCAACGTAGTTGCAAATAGTTGCAAAGGTAAAACTATCAGTAACGAAGTGGCAAGTCACACTACCAAGTCAGTAAAACTATCAGTAACCTAGTTGCAAATGTAAAACTCAGCAACGAAGTTGCAAATGTCAAACTATCAGTAACAAAGTTGCAAATGTCAAACTATCAGTAACATAGTTGCAAAGATAAAACTATCAGTAACAAAGTTGCAAGTCACACTATCAAGTCAGTAAAACTATCAGCAACGTAGTTGCAAATGTAAAACTCAGTGACCTAGTTGCAAAGGTAAAACTATCAGTAATGACGTTGCAAGTCACACTACCAAGTCAGTAAAACTATCAGCAACCTAGTTGCAAATGTCAAACTATCAGCAACCTAGTTGCAAATGTCAAACTATCAGTAACCTAGTTGCAAAGGTAAAACTCTCAGTAACAAAGTTGCAAGTCACACTATCAAGTCAGTAAAACTATCAGCAACGTAGTTGCAAATGTAAAACTATCAGTAACCTAGTTGCAAAGGTAAAACTCTCAGTAACAAAGTTGCAAGTCACACTATCAAGTCAGTAAAACTATCAGCAACGTAGTTGCAAATGTAAAACTCAGTGACCTAGTTGCAAAGGTAAAACTATCGGTGATGACCTTGCAAGTCACACTACCAAGTCAGTAAAACTATCAGCAACCTAGTTGCAAATGTCAAACCACCAGTAACCTAGTTGCAAATGTCAAACTCAGCAATGAAGTTGCAAACGTCAAACGTATCAGTAACCTAGTTGCAAATGTCAAACTCAGCAACAGAAGTTGCAAAGGCAAAACTCTCAGTAACAAAGTTGCAAGTCACACTATCAAGTCAGTAAAACTATCAGCAATGTAGTTGCAAATGTCAAACTATCAGTAAGGTAGTTGCAAAGGTAAAACTCAGTAACAAAGTTGCAAGTCACACTATAAAGTGAGTAAAACTATCAGCAATGCAGTTGCAAATGTCAAACTATCACTAAGGTAGTTGCAAATGTCAAAACTCAGTAATGTAGTTGCAAAGGTAAAACTATCAGTAACGATGTTGCAAGTCACACTATACCAAGTCAGTAAAACTATCGGCAACCTAGTTGCAAATGTGAAACTCTCCGTAACCTAGTTGCAAATGTCAAAGTCAGCAACAGAAGTTGCAAAGGCAAAACAACTCTCAGTAGCACACTACACCAAGTCAGCAAAACTACCGGCAACCTAGTTGCATCCGTCAAACTCTCAGCCACGAAAAGTTGCAAATGGGGGGGGGGGGGGAGTCAGCAAGGCAGTTGCAAACCTCAAACTCTCAGTAAGGTAGTTGCAAAGGTAAAACTCAGTGACGAAGTTGCAAGTCACACTATCAAGTGAGTAAAACTATCAGCAATGCGGTTGCAAATGTCAAACTATCACTAAGGTAGTTAGTTGCAAAGGTCAAAACTCAGCAATGTAGTTGCAAAGGTAACACTCTCAGTAACGATGTTGCAAGTCACACTATAGTACCAAGTCAGTAAAACTCTCAGCAACCTAGTTGCAAATGTCAAACTCTCAGTAACGTAGTTGCAAATCTGGGTGTCTGGACGTAGATAAGGGGAGGGAAAGCCTCTGGACTGGGGGTGGGGGTGGGGTGCTTTTGGGGGGGCGGGAAAAAGACTTTCTCTGCAATCACGTGATTGCCGGGAAGCGCCGAGGGCCCCCCCTCTCCTCTCTCTCTCTCTCTCTCTCTCTCTCCCTTTTCTGGCAATTTAGATCTCCAGGCAGTCCAATCGGTCAGAACGGAGCTGAAAAGGGACCTGGGAGGTCGTCTAGTCTGACCCCCCTGCTTTAGCAGGAGACCCTTACAGGATCGCAGAAGGACAGAGTTATGGAAGGGACCTGGGAGGTCGTCTAGTCCAGCCCCCTGCTTGAGCAGGAGACCCTGACAGACTCATAGAAGAACAGAGCTGCAAGGGACCTGGGAGGTTGTCTAGTCTGACCCCCTGCTTTAGCAGGACACCCTTACAGGATCACAGAAGGACAGAGCTGGAAGGGACCTCGGAGGTCATCTAGTCCAGCCCCCTGCTCCAGCAGGAGAGCCTTACAGGATCGCAGAAGGACAGAGCTGCAAGGGACCTCGGAGGTCATCTAGTCCAGCCCCCTGCTCCAGCAGGAGAGCCTTACAGGATCGCAGAAGGACAGAGCTGCAAGGGACCTCGGAGGTCATCTAGTCCAGCCCCCTGCTCCAGCAGGAGAGCCTTACATGATCACAGGAGGACAGAGCTGGAAGGGACCTCGGAGGTCGTCTAGTCCAGCCCCCTGCTTGAGCAGGAGACCCTGACAGACTCATAGAAGAACAGAGCTGCAAGGGACTTCGGAGGTCATCTAGTCTGACCCCCTGCTTTAGCAGGAGACCCTTACAGGATCACAGAATGACAGAGTTATGGAAGGGACCTGGGAGGTCGTCTAGTCTGACCCCCTACTTTAGCAGGAGACCCTTACAGGATCACAGAAGAAGGGAGCTGGAAGGGACCTGGGAGGTCGTCTAGTCCAGCCCCCTGCTCCAGCAGGAGAGCCTTACAGGATCGCAGAAGGACAGAGCTGGAAGGGACCTGGGAGGTCGTCTAGTCTGACCCCCTGCTTTAGCAGGAGAGCCTTACAGGATCACAGGAGGACAGAGCTGGAAGGGACCTGGGAGGTCGTCTAGTCTGACCCCCTGCTTTAGCAAGGGTTGGACTAGATGACCTCCAAGGTCCTTTCCAACTCTGCGATTCTGTTAAGGATCTCCTGCTCAACCAGGGGTTGGACTAGATGACCTCCAAGCTCCCTTGTGTGTCTACTCCAGGTCGTCCTCAACTGACAAGCGTTCATTTCGTGACCGAGGTTAACACAGGGGCCCTGAGAAACGTCCGACTCCAGGTTGGTCATAAGGTGAGGACTTGCCTGTGTTGACGTTTGCAAAATGGCGCTCTTTGAAAGTCAGGAGAGGAAGACTCCGGTAAAGGCCACCTCTGCTCTCTGGAAAACAACCCAGCCCAAACCTCTCCTCTCCTCTCCTCTCCTCCCCTTTTTTTTTCTTTTCCGGGCTCTTTCTCCTCGGCTTCTGCGGCTTCCTTCCTTCCTGCCGAAAGAAGCTTCTAGAAGCAGCCGCTCCACTCTTTGTTTGCTCTTTCCGTTCGAAACTCTGAATATCGGTTTTGCCGATCTTCCGCTGGCGGGCAAATAACGGGTGCAGCCGAGTCGGCTAAGTCTCGGTTAGTAAATGCCTGACAGAAGAATTTGGAGAAGCCGATTGGTCTGATACGGCAGAAGGGCTTCCTGCCTGAGCAGGGGGTCGGACTAGATGACCTCCGAGGTCCCTTCCAGCTCTGTCACTCTGTCAGGGTCTCCTGATCGAGCAGGGGGTCAGACTAGATGACCTCCGAGGCCCTTTTCAGCTCTGTGATTCTAGGATTCTGTGAGGGTCTCCTGTTCGAGCATGGGGTTGGACTAGATGAGCTCCGAGGTCCCTTCCAACTCTGTTATTCTACGATCCTGTAAGGGTCTCCTGCCTGAGCAGGGGGTTGGACTAGATGACCTCCAAGGCCCCTTCCAACTCTGTGATTCTGTAGTTCTGTAAGGGTCTCCCGCGGGAGCTTGTGGCTTGTTGGTTATTTCCTTGCAGATGTTTCATTTCATTACCAACCTTGGTAACATCATCAGTTCATCAAGATCATGATATTATTATTATTAATTATTATTATTATTATTATTATTATTATTATTATTATTATTATTATTATATTATTATTATTATTATTTATTGTTATTATGTTGTTTGTTGTTATTATTATGTTATTATTTTGTTGTTTGTTGTTTTGTTGTTATTGTTATTGTTATTATTACTATTATTATTATTATTAAATCCAGGAGCGTATGAGGATGAGTGTTTCGGCTCTTTTTTTACCCATCTCTCTCTCTCTTTCTCTCTCTCTCTCGCTTTCACTCTCTCTCTCTCTTTTTCTCTCTCTCTCTCTCCTTTTTCTGCTCTGCCTGCATGGAGGCCTGGCTCAAAATCCCCTTACAAAACACACCACACAATACTACAACCCCCCCCCCCCTCACCACAATCCTTCAATCTCACCCCAACGGAACAGGGGAAAAAAAGATGATCCCATTTCCTCTTTCTTGCTGTCCTTTCGTCGCCGGTTGATGTTCCCTTCCCCAGGCAGGGATTTGAACCCAGAGCATCGGCGAAGGGCGGGGAAGTTCAGCCCCGACTACGGGAGGGTGGAATGTCCACAACAGGTGGGAATCGGGTAGCAGGAGCGAGTGACACGAGAAGGGTGTTTTCATCCCGGCCGCACCTCTGGGCATCTCTTCCCAATTTCCTGGGAATGCGCACCCGGGATGGTTGTCCCTCTTTCCCAGAACCCCTTTTTGGAAAGCGGCCTTGCAGAGGAAAGGGACAGGCCCACGTCCTGCTTCCAGGACGTTCCCCCCCCCCGCCACAAGGAAGACCCTCCATGAGTGGGGCTTGTCTCCATCCCGAACCAAGCCTGAATCCTGATGGAGGAGGGTCCAGATCCTCCGCTTCCTTTAACGGTCCCACTGCCGCCGGTCCCTCGGCACCGCTGCGGCCGAGACGGGAGAGCAGGCCCAACCTCTGGAGCCCCTCGGGATCGAGAACTGTCGCCGCCAGTAGGGGATCCCTTCAACCCCAGGAAGGAACCGAGGGGGAGGGATCCACGCACCGGAGGATGGGATCCTCTCCTCCCCGCACCCCTGCTCCTCTCCTCCCCTTCCTCCCTTCCCTCTTTCCCCCTCCTCTCCCCTCTCTTCCTGCTCCCGTCTCTTCCTCCCCTCTCCCTCTCCCTCCTCTGCTCCCCCTAGACCCTCCTGCTCCCCCCCTTCTTCCTCTCTTCCTCCCCGTTCCCACATCCTCCTCCCTCCTCCCCCGGTTCCTACTCCAACTCCTCCTGCCCTCCCTCTCTTCCTCATGTCCCCTCTCCTTCCCGCTCCTCTTTCCTCTTCTGCTCCCCCTCCCCTCCCTCCCTCCCTCTCTTCCTCCCCCTGCTCCTCTTCCTCCTCCTCCCTCCTCTTCCATCCCCACAGCCTCCTCCCTCCCTCCTATTAACTCCTCCCTCTCCTCCTGCTCTCCCTCTCTTCCCCCACTTCCTCCCCCCCTCAACCCACGTCCTGCTCTCCCTCCCCTTATTTCTCCCCCTCCTCTGATTCCTCCTCCTCCCCCCTCCCTCCTCCGACCCCACCGGACCCCACCTAGCATCCACGGCTGCCCATGAAGCCAACCCAGGACAGGAAGAGCGTTTTTTCCCGATTTATTGAGAAGGGTCGGATGAAAAGGGGTCCTCTCTTCACAAGAGGGAACCCCGGGCGCCGCAACTCTCTTCTCCTCACAAACACATCACAGCATGTTTGTTTGTGTGTGTGTGTGTGTTTTCGTAGATTTTCACGGGTATAAGTATGTAGGTCTTGGCGTATTCGGGTCTTTTCCCGTGTAGGATTGAGGGTGTCTTGTCAACATTTCGACGAGGTCCCACTCGTCATCTTCAGGCTGGTGTCTTCGGTTTCGAAGCTCACACAAGCGCGAAACCGAAGACACCAGCCTGAAGATGACGAGTGGGACCTCGTCGAAACGTCGCCAAGACACCCTCAATCCTACACGAGAAAAGACCCGAATACGCCAAGACCTACCTACCTACCTACATATACACACACACAGAGAGACACACAAACACACACACACATACAGTAGCTTATCAATTCTTCCGCAGTAACGGTAAATCATTTTCTTTTAAAACGATTACAAACCCGTCAGATCGAAAACCCCAGAGGAACCCGTGGCTACTTGGGAATGTCGATACTACAAAGCCCATGTGGTGACTACAAAGACCATGCTGTGGGGCCTTCAAGCTCCACCAGCGCCTTCTTCTCTTCCTTTCGGATCAATTCAGCCAGGCCCTCCCCTCACCCCCCCCCCCACGAATTTGGGGTTTGTTTTTTTTCCCTCCGAGATTTTTAAGGAATGTTAACGGTGCAGACATCGAGAACAGACCAAGCAGGGCAGATAAATATCGATAATATTGATAGGGATACGAGCACGAGTGGGGCCCTGAACGCCTGTGGCGCTCGTGCAAGTGGGGCCGTGAAAATGGGTGACGCTCGCGTGAGCGGGGCTGTCGGTGCGTGCCTACAGACGTGCACCAGCCAGCCCCATCAACACGGCCCGGGGATTGGGTATCCCTATTCTGGTGGACTCAGGGTTAGGAGACCATGTCAGAAAAGCACTGCAGCCAGGCTCTCATTTGAATGTGTGCCATTGTGTATACAGGAAAACGGCAATAAACATTAAAATAATCTCCTCGCCTCCCCCTCTTCTCTTCCTGATAGGATATTGAATTTAGTAGCTGGAGCAGTGAAATGGAGGACAGGCCAAAACACACAGTTGCTCTTGATTAGAGCGCGCTGACTCTCTACGCCGTGATTGGCTGCCATAAGCATAAACGGGCCGTTTCCCTTTTTCCCGCCTTTTTTCTTCTCTGTGCTGTGCGTAGTTTAATTTACCTCATGATGTTCCTGTGTTCCTGTCGTCTGCTCGTGTATGAGGTGATTATGCTGCGATTGGTTGCCCCAAGTATAAAGGGGGCGTTTCCCTTTTCCCCCCACCTTTTTCTTCTCTGCGTTCTGTACGCTGTTTGATTTTACCTCAGGATGTGCCTATCTTCCTGATTGGCCTGTATCGTTTCTTCCTGGATGACGACAAAAGACCTCTATAAGTTAGAATGGGAAATACATTTATATATGGGAAACTGCCAGTTTGCGTTAAGTGTCTCCGATTTCTTCTGGACAGCTGCTGCGCAATTCCACGACAAGTCGTCTTGTTTTGTCTTGTCGTATTATCTCGTCTTCCATCCCCCTTGAATCTTAGCTTATCACTGACTTGACTTGCCAGAAGGTCGCTGAAGAGGAGGATCACACGATCCCGGGACACCGCAACCATCATAAAATTACGAGTCAGTTCCCAAGCATCCGAATGTAGACTATGTGATCACGGGTATGGGAAAACCGGTCGTAAGTCACTTCTTTTGCCTGCCGTTGTAACTTCGAATGGCCACTTAACAAAGTGTTCAAGTCGAGGACGAGGACTACCTGTAGAACTGATTTCACTCATCTGGGATGCTGTCGGATTAAGGGGGAAAAGGCTCTTTTGATACCGCCGCCATTGGGGTCCCACTCCTGGGCTGGGCCGGGATGAAGGCAAGGCCTACGGTGGCATGGAGAGGGAAACGATCCCGCTGCCCTTGGAGAAGACAGAGGGAGATCTTCAAAAATGAGCATCTGCTTCTGTCATGGAGTCCAGGAAAGGTTAGGAAGACCCCTGGCTGACACCCCCAGCCCTGTTTCGGCAGGCCAAGGAAAAGGGAGAAGCACAGAGGACACCAGAGCCAAAAAGGTGTTCCCGCACATCTTTGACGGTATATTTCTCGAATAACGAAAGGGGAAAATAAATTACAAGATAGTCCTCATCTTACAACAGTTTGTTTAGGGACCGTGCAGGGTTACAACGGCATTGGGAAAAACCAGTTCCCACACTTTTATGACCATCGCACCATCCCCAGGGTCACGTGACAAAATTCAGATGCTTGGCAACACTCGTATTTACAACGGCCGCAGCATCCCATGGTCACGTAAATCAAAATTCAGACGCTTGGCAACCGACTCGTATTTACGACGGTCGCAACATCCTGGGGTCACGGGATCAAAAATTCAGACGCTTGTCAAACGACTCGTATTTATGACGGTCGCATAGTCCTGGGGTCAGGTGATCAAAATTCAGACGCTTGGCAACTGACTCATCTTTACGATGATCGCAGCGTCCCGGGGGGGGCCCGCGATTCCCCTTTTTGGGGCTACCTTGCGGTTGTAAGTTGAAGACTACCTGCTACCTTGTTTTGTGACCTGGAGGCAAAACAAAGTCGTGATGCTAACCTT
>NW_028148449.1:542544-547544 GCF_947247035.1 Vipera ursinii | reverse complement strand
TAACAATATTGATGTTAATAATATTATTACTATTAATGTTAATAATGTTAATAATAATGTTAATGTTATTAATATTATTGTTAATAATAATAATAATAATAATAATAACTTCTTCAATATAAGTCTGTTCAGTATTAGACAGTCCAGTGTTTTTCCTGATCCTCGTTTCTTCCCATATTGTTTTCATTTTCCCAAAAGTGCGCAAACCCAGTTCTTGCTGCTATTAAAACACACAAAATTAAGTATATACATCCTCATGGTGTTTTTTTCTATTTTTTTCTTTGAGTATCCTTAAAAGAATAGATAGCCCTTAGATATAAATAGAATAGAATAGAATAAGAATAAGAATGGAATGGAATAGAATAGAATAGAATAGAATAGAATAGAATAGAATAGAATAGAATAGAATAGAATAGAATAGAATAGAATAGAATAGAATATAGAATAGGATAGGATAGGATAGGATAGGATAGGATAGAAGATAGGATAGGATAGGATAGAATAGAATAGGATAGGATAGGATAGAATAGAATAGAATAGAATAGAATAGAATGGAATGGGATGGGATGGGATGGGATGGGATGGGATGGGATGGGATGGGATGGAATAGAAAATATGGAACAGAATAGAAGAGAAGAGAAGAGAATAATAAAATGCAGAATAGAAGAGAGGATAAGATAGGTTAGAATAGAATAGAAGATAGGATATAATAGAATATAGAATGGAATGGAATAGAATAGAATAGAATAGAATAGAATAGAATAGAATAGAATAGAATAGAATAGAATAGAATAGAATAGAATAGAATAGAATAATAAAATGCAGAATAGAAGAGAGCATAAGGTAGGTTAGAATAGAAGATAGGATATAATAGAATATAGAATAGGAAATAGAATAGGATAGGATAGGATGGGATGGGATGGGATGGGATGGGATGGAATAAAAAATATGGAATAGAATAGAAATTGAAGAGAAGAAAAGAAAAGAGAAGAGAAAAATCGAAGAGAAGAGAATTAATAGAATAGGATAGAATAGATTGGAATGCAATGGAATAGAATAAAAATAAAAGAGAAGAGAAATAATAGAATGGAATAGAAATAAAAATAGAATAGAGTAGAAATAAAAATAAAAATAAAATAGAAGAGAAATAAAAATAGAAGACAAGAGAAGAGAAGAGAGAAAACCTGTTAGAGGAGAAACAAGAGGCAGCCCACAAAAATGAACTTCTCCCTTTAGAATCCCGAGGTGTGTCTTTTTGCAATATTTATCGCTTGCATTCAGAGACTCATTGCAAGGCGGGCCCTACACGCCAGGGGTCGCAGGAGTGACGGCTGGGGGCCACCGGCCTCCAACTCTTTCCCACGTCAATCTTTTGCACCTTAATTCTCCCGAAAACCCGCAAACAGATGGCTGTCAACTTTGCAATCTCAAAGAGTCAGTTCCTCCCACGGCAGACCGTAACCTCCCACAGATCCACCTCCATCTGCCAGTATCGGTTCCTCATTTCTCACAGCTTCAACCCTGATCTTCTAAACCTACATGATGTCAAAGGAGCAACTCGTCAAAATCCAATCGGGCAGAGTGCAGTTGCAAAGATTTCCTTTGCATTGCAAAATTGCCCAGACCGCAAACTTTGATTCAACCCTTTTTCCTAAGGTCGAAGGAGGATCACCAAGGCCTGAGCTTAGCCTCAAAGAACTACAGCAGATACGTTCCCTTTTGCAATGGGATATGGAATAGAATGAAATTGGAATGTGGAATAAAATCGGATACTGAATATTGAATAGAACGGATAAGGAATATTGAATATAGAAAATAGAATAATTTTATTGAATTTTATTGGATAGAATGGAAGATGGAATTTGGAATACGGAATATGGAACAGAGCAGATATGGAATATGGAATATGGAATATGGAATGCAATAGATATGGAATGTAATATGGAATATAGAATAAAATAGAATGGAATGTAGAATATGGAATATATGGAATAGAATGGATATGGAATATGGAATAGAATGGAACAGAATATGGAATATGGAATAGAATGGATACGGATGTGGAACGGAATATAGAATGTAGAAAATAATGATAATGTTCGAAACGTACATGTGAAAGGGGCAACTCTTGAAAACCATATCGGGCAGAGTGGAGATACAGTTGAAGTTGCAAAGATTTCCTTTGCATTGCAAAATTGGCCAGACCGCAAACTTTGATTCAACCCTTTTTCCTAAGGTCAAACTAGGATCACCAAGGCCTGGGCTTAGCCTCAAAGGACTGCAGCAGAATATGTTTCCTTTTGCAATGGGATACGGAATAGAGTGATTGTGGAATATGGACTGTAGGAATATGGAATAAAAGAGAATGGAATATGGAATATGGAATATGGAATATGGAATAGAATAGAGATGGAATGGAATATGGAATGGAGAAGAGAATGGAATATGGAACATATCTGCTGCAGTACTTTGAGGCTTAGCTCAAAGGACAGAATAATGAGGAATAACATGGGTGTTACGCCCAATTTTTTTAGCCTTTTAGATTTTTAGCATGGCGCCTACGCCTCCTTCTGAAGATCAGGAAACAATTGTTGAGCGAATTGGCTGCAGGGACAGGGACAGGATCCAGCTGGAGTGGGACAAGAGGATTTTCTCTTTCACACACACACACACACACACACACTACCCTCAATTCCCTGGGTGTAGAATATCAAAACCTAGAGGTACTTGCCTCCTTTCCCAGCAGCCATTCAGCACAAACCCCTTTACTACCTTTTCTCCAAATGGGCAAGGTCTGGAAAACCCAAAAGGGTTCGTCGTCAGCAAAGTGAAGGCTTATCTGGGCCAGGTCCGTCAGTCAGGTTATCGTTGGAGTCCCTTTGTGGTTGCCAAATTGTTGAGAGAATCGGTTCTGGTCTGTTGTTTCTCCCAAGCCGGGAGAGAAGTGACGAGTGAAAATCGAGACCCAATGCAAGCTGCTTATGAAAAGGTAAAGGTAAAGGTAAAGGTTCCCCTGCACATGTGTGCTAGTCGTTTCCGACTCTAGGGGCCAGTGCTCATCTCCGTTTCAAAGCTGAAGAGCCAGCGTTTGTCCGAAGACGTCTTCGTGGTCGTGTGGCCTGCATGACTAGACGCCAAAGGCGCACGGAACGCTGTTACCTTCCCACCAGAGTGGTCCCTATTTTTCTACTTGCATTTTGACGTGCTTTCGAACTGCTAGGTTGGCAAACAAACAATAGGGCTGCCTTCCAAACTCCAAAGTTAAAGCTTCAAATTGTCCAGAAAGATGTAAATCTGGGTGGAAAAGGAGCAGATTCAACCTACGGTGTGTGTGTGTGTGTGTGTGTGTGTGTGTGTGTGTTTTCTCCCCTGTAACAAAACAAAGCTTCCATTGCACGCCAAAGACTTTTATTGCTTGATTGGTTGATTCCTGATACAATCGTCCCATATACCCAATTTCTGATCTCTGCATCCAAGACAAAGACTATACCCTCCCTGAATAAATGGCTTTTGTGTGTGTGTGTGTGTGTCGCACTTGGTCTCCTTCCTAGGGACACCTTCTTCCTAGATGGCCAGGGGGTCCGAGGCTTCCTAGAGACCCCAGGCTGCTCCAGGTCTGAAGGAGACCCTGCAGAAGGAATGGCCTCCCCATTGGAGTTTAGCGACCTGAACCTGTGGAGACAAAAAAACGAGGTGTGAGGGATGGTGAGGTTCATGTGGCAGCAAGTATAAATATTGGTAGTTAAATCTGAAGATTGATTTGCTCATAACGGTCATGTAAAGGTGATTTATATATATATATATATATATATATATATACACATACATATATATAAGTAAAAGTTATTGAAGAACGTAATAAATGTGTCGTCATGTGGCAGTGAGAATAAAAATTACGAGCTTAAATACGAGATAGTCGATGCCAAGAGGAGGAAAGAGGAAGCATTAAAACATTGACATGCAAGAACTTTAGGTGACGAATTTGAGATATTTGGAAACTATTAGAACATAAGAATATTATGTTGCGTCCTCAATTTGCCAGTGTCTGTGGCGAGGACACAAATCGGTAAGACGTGCGCCCTGAACAGCAGATTTCGCGAGGAATCGTGATAAAGGGAATATAGGGGCCCTTCAAAATTTGGAAATGGAAAATATTAAGCGTTAAATTTAAGGACTGAAGGAAAGCTAAAATTGGGAAAACGGCATTAGGTTATCGATTGTCTAAAAGATTGATTGCTGAAACAATTAAGGTACGTGTAAACTAAAAAAACTATTGACAACTGTAAGACAGTTGCTCCTGTTTGATTGTTAGAATAAAAACCGTGTTACTTTAAATACGAGGCAGTCCGTATTAAGGGGGAAAGAGAGGAAATATGTACCGTATTAGTTGGAGATTCGTAGCAATGATATTTGTATGTATGTAATTGAATTATTGTAACTCAGCCGCCACGTGGCTCTTCCAATATGTAATTCTGAGATTAGAAAACCAATAAAATCTTTTCCAAAAACCAACAACAATGTGGCATCAAGTGCAAAACTTATTCCTGTTGTTTACTTATTTATTTTCTGTTTTTATCCTTTGCCGAGAGGCCTCGTCCATAACCCGAATGCTTTCGTTCGATGCCGCTTAAAAAGGAAAAACGAGAAAACCCAAGAAAAAAAAAAAAAAACCAGCATCAAGAACGACCATGAGCCAGACGATTGAGTATCTCCGTAGACATTCGGTCCACGTTCTGGAACTATCTGGGTTCTCCAGCGGCCCCAGATAATGGCCGAGCTGCTCTCGGGGTCCTCTGAACCCCAAGTTCTCCTCTCCTCCAGCCTCTCTTACCTGTCAGGACCTCACAGTTGAACCGGCTACGAACACCTTGGGATTCCAATCGGATGAAGGACGCATTGTTTTTCTTCACGACGAACACCTCATAGGGCGGGATGAGAACTTCCTCTTCCTCTGGGATGAACGAGACGTCGTGAATGGGCGCTCCGTGACAGGTCTTGAT
>NW_028148449.1:388521-542344 GCF_947247035.1 Vipera ursinii | reverse complement strand
GGGAGGTCATCCAGTCCAACCCTCACCCACCCCCCACCCACCCCGCTCTAACAGGAGACCCTAAAAAACCATTTCGGCCAGTTCTCTCCTTAAAAACCTCCTCCAGTTGATGGAGCCCCCGCACCATCCACTGGCCAGCCGTTCCCCCGGTTCATCGTCCTCCCTTCATTCCAAGTTGCTTCCCTCCTTGAGGAGTTTCCCTCCGTTTCCCTCTTGGTCCCTGGCATTAAGAGCAGCCTTCGCACAACCCAGATTGCCACTCTCGGCTTCCTTTTCCCCTCCCCCACTTTTCCTCCCCCACTTTGAACGAAAGGGGAGGCTGCCACTTCCCCGGTTGGATCCGCCACTCGGGGGGACACGTCGACCGCGCCCTGAACTCAGTGAGGCGACTCTGGGCTCCTCATCCAACTACAAAAACCATGCTCCCTCGAAGCGTAGATGAAAAACAGGATGGCAAGCGAGCTTTTTTTTTTCTTTTTCTGTTTTTTTCTTTCCCCCTGTGCGTTCGTTCCCCTCTGCTCCCCAACTTACAAGATGGTGCTGAGCGTCGTGGCCTGGCTCCTTTGCCCTCGGCAGAACGGTGGGAGGGGTGCTCGCGCGAAACGGTGCGAAGGTGTTTGTGTGGTGGGGGGATTTATTGGCCCCTCCCCGTCTTGAGTAGCTACCAATGGTTGGGAAGCAACCTGGGTGACGCACACTGGGGGCAGGATGGATCCCCCACCCAAAAAAATTGATGGGGTGGGGTGTCAAGAGGACGTAGGAAGCGAGCAATTCTGGTGAGACACGCGCACCCTTCCCCGTGGTCCGAAAGCGGACAGGAAACACCTGGGATCACCTGTCAAAGGAAGCAGGAATCAAAAAAAAAAGCAGAGAGAGGATGTACAGAAAGCCACAGAGCGGATCGCTTTTTGATCTCGCTCTTTTTTTTTTTTCCCATTGCAAAAAGAGGAAGCGACCGCCCGTCAAAAGCTGAGGTATCTTTTCAAGAGACAACCATCTCAGCCGTCTCAACAAGGCCCGGCTCAGAGGCTCGGATCTTCACCCACCCGGCGAGGAGGTAGAACCAAGAACATCGAAGCGCGGGGGATGGACTAGAGGACCTCCCCAGCTTCCCTTCTGGCCCGGTGATTCTACGGTTCCCGGACTCCGAAAGAAAGCAGGCGTCAGGCCGGAGCTGGGAAATGGGCACCCGGTTTTGCTTGACAAAGAGGTTGAGATTTTGGCGAAAAGGCAGAGGAGAGCGACTCGGATGATCCAAGCCCTGGAGGCTAAAACACACAACGGACGGTTGCGGGATTTGGGCATGGAGAGTCTGGAGAAAAGAAGGACTGGGGTGGAGGGTGGGGACATCATAGCAGGATTCCAGTATATTTTAGGGGGGGATGCCCCAAAGAAGAGGGGGTCACATTATTCTCCAAAGCACCGGAAGGCAGGACAAGTAGCAACGGATGGAAACTCACCAAGGAGAGAAGCAACCTGGAACTAAGGAGAAACTTCCTGACACTGAAGACGATTAACCTGTGGAACAGCTGGCCACCAGAAGTTGTGCCTGCTCCAACCCTGGAGGCTTTTAAGAAGAGGCCGGACAAGCCATTTGTCAGAAATGGTAGAGGGTCTTCTGTTTGAGCAGGAGGTTGGACTAGAAGACCTTTTAAGGTCCCTTCCAGGCCTATGATTCTGTGGGGAACTCCTGGCTCGAGCAGGGGTTTGGACTAGATGACCTCTGAAGTCCCTTCCAACTCTGTCATTCTATGATTCCGTAAGGGTCTCCTGCTGTAGTAGATAGTTGGACTAGATGACCTCCAGGGTCCCTTCCAACTCTGTCATTCTATGATTCTCTAAGGGTCTCCTGCTGGAGCAGGGGGTTGGACTAGATGACCTCCGAGGTCCCTTCCAACCCTGTCATTCTATGATTCCGTAAGGGTCTCCTGCTGGAGTAGATAGTTGGACTAGATGACCTCTGGGGTCCCTTCCAACTCTCTCATTCTGCGATTCTGTAAGGCCTCCGGTGTCACGGTTCCGACGAACAGAGACAAATAAAGCCCAACTCGGAGGCTTGGGAATCCCCTCCAAGAGCATATTTATTGATGCAGGGTATAGGCAGTTCGAAAGCGAAACCAAGACCGAAGAGATCCATATACAATTCCCCAATGCAAAGTTAGAAAGGAGGATGCCCCACCCCAGGTCTAGAACGCCCCACCAGAATTGCGTGGATGTCACTTCCGGAAGTCCGTTCTAGGCCTCAGAGCCCTGGAGGAGGCTCCCCTCGGCCTAGAACAACCCACCAGAAGTGCTTGGATGTCACTTTCAGAAGTCCGTTCTAGACCTGGTGGAGGCCTCCCAGGTCTAGAAGAGCCTGCCAAAAATCCGTTGATGTCACTTCTGGAAGTCCGTTCTAGGCCTCAGAGACCTCGAGGAGCCCCCCCCAGGCCTAGAACGGTCCACCGGAAGTGCATGGATGTCACTTCCAGAAGTCCGTTCTAGGCCTCGGAGGCCCAGGCCTGCGTCCACGCGGAGAACTGGATGTTCAGGTATTTGATTCCCATCACTGGGCTCCATGTCCATTTGCACTGCTCGGGTGACCCTGGGGACGCAGATGGACCGCCGGATGGCCTCCACGACTCTCTAGAGGGGTGCAGGTGGCCAGCTGTCTGAAAGGAATGTGGGTCCTTCCATTCCCCGCCATCCAGTCGGAGCTGAAGAAGCTTCTGGTCCTCAAGGAAAAAACAGGAAGGTCCGGTTGCCTCTTGAAAAAGCACCTTTGGGATGCTCGTTTATTATCACACCTAATCTTTTTTTTTAACAACCTTGTTGGTCGTTATTACCTTAAAAACATTTGTTCCCTAAAATGACTGCATGGTGGGAAAAAGAAAGAATTCCCTTGCACCTATTCGTAACAGACTACTGGAGCCACACGCCAACATTCATTTCTATAATAAATGTGTTATTTCAGGAACATCTTTCCCCCATTTTTACCAACAATGAGTTAACTTTAAGACTTCTGGACTTCAACTCCCAGAATTCCCCAGGTAGCATGTCTCAAAGTTGCCATGTTTGGAGACTCCTGCTCCTTCATGGCTGGCTGAGGAATTCTGGGAGTTGAAGTCCACCAGTCTTCCAAGTTGCCAAGTTTAGAGAATTACCCCTGATGGCAGAATGAAGGACCAAGAGAGATAGCTGCTTCCCTCTGCTGGATGGTTGTAAAAATCATTTTTGAAAATCATTTTTCCAACACATTTCCTGTTTCTCTTTCTCTGCCTTTCCCTCAGGCCTCTTTCTCCATCTTTCCCTCAGGCTTCTTTCTCTGCTTTTCCCTCAGGCCTCTTTCTCTACCTTTCCCTCGGGTTTCTTTTGCTACGATTCCCTCAGGCTTCTTTCTCCATCTTTCCCTCAGGCTTCTTTCTCTACTTTTCCCTCAGGCCTCTTTCTCTACTTTTCCCTCAGGCCTCTTTCTCTACCTTTCCCTCGGGTCTCTCGCTACGATTCCCTCAGGCCTCTTTCTCCATCTTTCCCTCAGGCCTCTTTCTCTACTTTCCCTTGGGCCTCTTTTTCCATCTTTCCCTCAGGCCTGATAGAAATAAATGAAAGGTCTCCAAAATTTATTTATTTATTTATTTATTTATTTATTTATTTATTTATTTATTTATTTATTTATTTATTTATTTATTTATTTTATTGAATTTGTATACTGCCCTAATCCCGTAGGACTCAGGGCAGTTTACAGGGCAGTTAAAACCATGAAATACAAAAAATTAAAATCAATTAAAACAATTAAATTAAATTCAAGCCCCAAAAGTAAATCTAAAACCCAATTAAATTAAAAACCCCACAGTCAACTGAAAGAGATATTTAAAACTGAATAGGCTGCAGTGGAAATGTACTAGGTGGATGGAGAAGATGAGAACCAGGAAAGGAGAGCACAAAGAAAGGGATGTTAAGTGAAACACGTAGGCAAAAATTAGCTGGGAGAGTGGGAAAGGGATGTGGTGGCTCAGTAGGTTAGGACGCTGAGCTTGTCAATCAGAAGGTCGGCAGTTTGGCGGGTCAAATCCCGAGTGCCGCGTAACAGAGTGAGTGCCTGTTACTCGTCCCAGCTTCTGCCAACCTAGCAGTTCGAAAGCACGTAAAAATGCAAGTAGAAAAATAGGCACCACTACGGTGGGACGGTAACAGCGTTCCGTGCGCCTTTGGCGTCTAGTCATGCCGGCCACATGACCACAGAGACGGGGTTGGACTAGATGAACTCCGAGGTCCCTTCCCACTCCATTAGTCCACGATTGCTCCAGCAGGGGGTTGGACTAGATGGCCTCTGGGGTCCCTTCCGGCCCTGTGATTCTGTTCTGTTCCATGACTAAAGCTTCGATCTTGTCTCTCCCTGGCGGTTTGGGCTGCCACACCAACACTGTGGTTTGGTAATGGTACGGCCCTTTATCTTTGACGACTTCTCATACGCGTCGGATGGTTAAAGCCAAGAGGACCTGTTATGACTGCCGTTTTTCGGCATGTGGATTGTTAAGTGCCTTCAGATTGGTACGTCTTTGTTTTAAGATTGCACGGATTCCAAAAAGGGAGGTGCTTGGAATTGCCGAATTGCCTCCGCAATTCCGTAAAAAAGGCCAAGGTGGCTTTGGAGGTATGTATTGCTTTGACGCGCTTGTTTTCCCCGTACCACTTTTGACCTGCTGGTGGTGTTCCCTTCCCAGCTTCCCCTCTTGGGATTGTATTTCAATGCGTCTTTCTGAAATCAAAGGAAAGTCCTCTGCGATAAGAAAAACAGACCCTTGACCATTCCAGACAACTGGTTGTCCCTTCTCTTCTTAGAAACCTCCAGGGTTGGAGCATCCGCAACTTCTGGTGGCAAGCTGTTCCGCTGGTCGTTCTCACTGCTCGGAAGCGTGAAGACCCCTGCCCTTTTAGAAGCGCTTCTCCTCCAGGGCTGGCTGGGGAATGCTGGGAGTTGTAGTCCACAAGTCCCACAGTTGCCGGGTTTGGACACCCCCGATATAGAACAACGAGGAACCGAGAGAGAGATTTGCTCCCCTCTGCCGTGTGGTTGGGAAGTCGTTTGTGGAAAACATTTTCTGCTTCTCTTATTGCAAAGGGCTTAAATGGTTTCTCTGGATCTTTCTTAGATTTCAGAAAGAAGCATTAAAATGCAATCATAAATCTCTCTCTCTTTTCTCATTCTTTCTTTCTCTTATTCTCTCATGCTCTTTTTCTTCTCATTTTCTCTCATTCCTCCTCTCACCCTCATTCTTTCTCGTTGTTTCCCTCTTCTCGATCTCTTCCTCTTTTTCTCACCCTAATTGTGCCATTCATTTCTTCTCACTTTCCCTTATTCTTTCTCATTTTCTGACCCTCATTCTCATTCTTTCCCTTTTATAGCCTTCTCATTCTCACTTTCTCATTCTTTCTAATTCTGTCATTCTTTCTCTTTCTTTCCTAATTCTTTCTCACCCTCATTATCTTTCTTTCCCTTTCTCTTGTCAGTGTCACTTTCTCATTCCCTCATTTCATTCTCTCTCTCGCTCCTCTAATTCTGTCATTCTCTGTTCTAATTCTTTCTTTTTCTCATTCTTTCTCATTCTATCCCTTTCTCCTTCTGTCACTTTCATTCTTTCATACCTTTTTTCCTTCTCTTCTAGAAAATTGTGTCATTCTTTGTCTCTCAATCTATTTCTCCTCCTCTCCCTCTTCTCATTCTCTCCCAATTGTCACTTTCTTCTCATTCTTTCCATTATTCTTTCTTCTGACTCTCATTTTCTCTGACCCTCATTCTTTCTCTTCAATCTCTCCCTCTCGTTCTCTTCTAACTCTGTGTCATTCTCTAATTTTTCTCTCCTCACTCTTTCCCATTCTGTTCCTTTCTCCTTGTCACTTTCACTTTCTCTCCTTTCCCTCTCCTCTAGAAAATTCTGTCACTTTTTTTCTCAATCTATTTCTCATCCTCTCCCTCTTTTGATTCTCCCCCAATTCTATTTTCTTCTTTCTTTCCATTATTCTCATTCTTTCTCACCCTCATTCTTTTTCACTTCTCATTCTCGCTCTCTTCTAATTGTCACTTGCTTTCCTTTCCCTTATTCTTTCATTCTTCCTCTCACCTTCATTCTTTCCCTTTCTCGTCATTGTCATTCTTTCTCATTCCCTCATTCTCTCCCTTTTTCTCTCTTCTAATTGTGTCATTCTCTTCTAATTCTCTCTCCTTATTTTCTCATCACTTTCATACCCTTTTCCCCTCTAGAAAATTGTCTCTCATTCTTTCTCTCAATCTTATTTCTCATCCTTTCCCTCTCTTCTCATTTTCTGCCCCTAATTCTGTCACTTTCTCTCATTCTATTTCTGTCACTTTCATTTTTCGCTCATTCTGTCTTCTCTACACACACACAGAGAGAGAGAGAGAGAGAGAGAGAAAGAGAGAGCTCTATTTCTCCTCAAAAAGCTTATTTTAGTTAAGAACTGCTTCAGTTCATAATCATAATAAAGTTGGAAGGGACCTTGGGGGTCATCTAGTCCAACCCCCTGCTCAGGCAGGAAACCCTAGACCATTTCAGACAAATGGCTGTCCAGTCTCTTCTTAAAAACTTCCAGTGTTGTTCATTGTTTCCGCTGGAATTTTTTCTCTCAGTGGAATGTACGTAAAACCTACTAGCGTTCGTCCAATAAACGGTAAATCCAAAAATAAAAAAATCCTATTACTTTAGGGAGGAAATCCTGAGGGGAAATCCTGAGGTAAACGGACGGAGCGCAAAAGGGCGGCCAGGGTAAAAAAAAAAGGCGGGAAAAGAACGGGGAAACTCCCCCTCCCCCTCCACACCCGGAACGACCAATGCCAGCGCAGATCGCCTCAGGCGGGAGCGCCGGCCCTCACCAATGCCAGCGCAGATCGCCTCAGGCGGGAGCGCCGGCCCTCTCCAGCCAATCAGCAGTAAGGGTGTGTGGCTTGGCTCACCCTGAGGACCTTTCCCTGAAGCGTAAAGCCCCTCGGAGCCATTCTGGAGTTTGGGAAGGAAGGAGAGAAGGGAGGGAGAGAAGGAAGCCAGGGAGGGAAGGAGATGGAGAAGGAAGGAAGGAAAGAAAAAGATGGACAGATGGAGGAAGGAAGGAAGACGAGGGAGAGAAGGAGGTTGGATGGATGGGAGGAAGCAACCAAAGAAAGTTGGATGAAGGAAAGAAGGAAGACAAGAACGGAAGAGAAAGAAGAGGGAGGCAGGGGAAGGAAGGCAGACGAGGGAGAGAAGGCAGGAAAAGGGAGGCAAAGAAGGAAGGAAGATGAGGGAGGCAGAGAAGGTAGGAAAGAGGGATGGGGAAGGAAGGAAGACAAGAACGGAAGGAGAGAAGGAGGAAGGCGGAGGCAGGGAAGGAAAGATGGATGGGGGAAGGAAGGAAGACAACGAAAAACAAGGGAGGCAGAGAAGGAAGGAAAGATGGATGGGGAAGGAAGGAAGACGAGAGGGAGAGAAGGAAGGAAAACGAGGCAGAGAAGGAAGGAATCCCATCTTTTTCCTTCCCTGACTCCCTCAGCTTCCTTTCCTCTTCCATTCTTGTCTTCCTTCCTCCATCCAACTTTCATTGCTTCCTCCCATCCATCCATCCTCCTTCCCTGCCTCCCTCGTCTTCCTTACTTCCTTTCCCCATCCATCTCTCCTGGGGAGTTTGCTCCAGCTCTATTCTGTTCTGTTCTTTTTAATCTATTCCATTCCATTCCATACTCTACTCCTGTTCTATTCTATTCTATTCTATTCTATTCTATTCTATTCTATTCTATTCTATTGAGTTCTCTTCTTTAATCTGAATTTCTTTATTCTGAATTTCTATTCTATTCTATTCTGAATTCTCTAATCTTCTTTTCTGAATTCTATTCCATTCTATTCTGTTCCATATATTCTATTCTATTGTTTTATTCTATTCCATTCCATATTTTCTATTCTGTTCTATTCCGTTCCGTTCCATTCTATTTTATTCTGAATACTATTCCATTCTATATTTCCCATTCCATTCTATTCTGAATTCTCTTCTCTAAACTTTTCTGAATTCTGTTCTGTTCTATTCCATATATTTTACTCTGTTCTATTCCATTCCAGATATTCTATTCCGTTCTGTTGTTCTATTCTGTTCTGTTCCATATTTTCTACTCTATTCAGAATTCTCTTTTCTGAATTCTCTTCTGTCCTATTCCATATATATTCTATTCTATTCTGTTTTGTTCTATTCTGAATTCTATTCTACTCTACTCTTATTCTGAATTCTATTCCATTCCGTTCCGTTCCATATTTTCTATTCTATTCTGAATTCTATTCTGTTTTGTTCTGTTCTGAATTCTATTCTACTCTACTCTTATTCTGAATTCTATTCCATTCTGTTCCGTTCCATGTTTTCTATTCTATTCTGAATTCTATTCTGTTTTGTTCTATTCTGAATTCTATTCTACTCTACTCTTATTCTGAATTCTATTCCATTCCGTTCCGTTCCATATTTTCTATTCTATTCTGAATTCTATTCTGTTTTGTTCTGTTCTGAATTCTATTCTACTCTACTCTTATTCTGAATTCTATTCCATTCTGTTCCGTTCCATGTTTTCTATTCTATTCTGAATTCTATTCTGTTTTGTTCTATTCTGAATTCTATTCTACTCTACTCTTATTCTGAATTCTATTCCGTTCCGTTCCATATTTTCTATTCTATTCTGAATTCTATTCTGTTTTGTTCTGTTCTGAATTCTATTCTACTCTACTCTTATTCTGAATTCTATTCCATTCTGTTCCGTTCCATGTTTTCTATTCTATTCTGAATTCTATTCTGTTTTGTTCTATTCTGAATTCTATTCTACTCTACTCTTATTCTGAATTCTATTCCGTTCCGTTCCATATTTTCTATTCTATTCTGAATTCTATTCTGTTTTGTTCTATTCTGAATTCTATTCTACTCTACTCTTTTCTACTCTACTCTTATTCTGAATTCTATTCCATTCCATTCCGTTCCATTCCATATTTTCTATTCTCTTCTGAATTCTATTCTCTTCTGTTCTGTTCCATTCCAAATTCTCTTCTCTTCTCGTTAGTCTTGTTTCACAAAGGCTAGCTGTGAGTCCAAAAGGTTTAATCCCTTTAAACAAATGTAGTAAGTTTTACCCCCTTGTCTTGTCTATTGCTTTTAGCAAGTTTTCTTTGTAGGTAAACAGGCTTAATTTACGGTTATGGCTTTTTCACCATTTGCTACGTTTGCTGCATCCTTACTCCACTGTGGAAGGAGAGCTCAGGAGCCAACCAGCCAGCTGGTAGTGGTGCGTATTAATAAATAGGGATAAATTCATCCTACGTTTGTTTGTCCGTGGAAAGGGAAGGCGATTCAGCAGAGGAACCGCCACCGAAGAAATCAAACCTGGTACATTTTTTCCCTTTTTTTTGACAGTTTGCAACATTTTATTAGACTGTAGAATAAAATAGAAAACTACAAAAGCAAATAGTAGGAGACAGTGGGGGCGGGAAAGTGAGGGGAAAAAAGGCCTTGACTTCCGACTTCCACTGTTATAGTAGGAAGGAAGCATTAACATTGAACCTCAACATTTTTACTTTTCCATAATATTATAAACCGGCCATTTCTGTAACAACCAACGAATCTAACTAGGAAAGGCCAAACCTCCCCACCCATTTTTATTTTTTTTTGGCTATCAAGTTTTCGACACCTTGCTAAGCACTGGTGTTACTTGAATATTGCCATGTCCTAAAGGTGGTACAATCTGTAAAAAGGTCGAAAAGCCCTGTTCTAGTCCAGCCCCGTGCTCAAGCCCTTAGAGAATCACAGAGCTGGAAGGGATCCTGGAGGTCATCTAGTCCAACCCCCTGCTCAAGCCGGAGACCCTTAGAGAATCACAGAGCGGGAAGGGACCTTGGAGGTCATCTAGTCCAGCCCCCGGCTCAAGCCGGAGACCCTTAGAGAGTCACAGAGCTGGAAGGGACCTCGGAGGTCATCTAGTCCAGCCCCCTGCTCAAGACGGAGACCCTTAGAGAACCACAGAGCGGGAAGGGATCCTGGAGGTCATCTAGTCCAGCCCCCGGCTCAAGCCGGAGACCCTTAGAGAACCACAGAGCGGGAAGGGACCTTGGAGGTCATCTAGTCCAGCCCCTGGCTCAAGCCGGAGACCCTTAGAGAATCACAGAGCGGAAAGGGACCTCGGAGGTCATCTAGTCCAGCCCCCTGCTCAAGCCGGAGACCCTTAGAGAACCACAGAGCGGGAAGGGACCTTAGAGGTCATCTAGTCCACAGGTCTGCAACCCGCGGCTCCGGAGCCACATACGGCTCTTTCAGCCATCTCCTGCGGCTCCCAGTCCTCTGCCATGTGCAGTCCAAAAAAAAAAAGTGGGACTAAAAAAGTTCAACCAATCAATTCAAATATGCAGGGTAGGTGCATATCTCGCCTTGGCTCCACTCTTCAGTCAAACCCTGTTCTGCGCATGTATGCGCATGTGCACACATTTTTTTGCGGCTTTTCCTTTTGTGAGGGAACCAGTTTTTCCTTTTGTGAGGGAACCGGTTCCGAGTGGCTCTTTCACTTTTTCAGGTTGCTGACCCCTGATCTAGTCCAACCCCCTGCTCAAGCAGGAGACCCTTAGAGAATCAGAGAGCGGGAAGGTACCTTGAAGGTCATCTAGTCCAATCCCCTGCTCAGGCAGGAGACGCTTAAAGAATCACAGAGGGGAAGGGACATCAGAGGTCATCTAGTCCAACCCCCTGCTCAAGCCGAAGACCCTTAGAGAATCACAGAGCGGGAAGGGACCTCGGAGGTCATCTAGTCCAGCCCCCTGCTCAAGCCAAAGACCCTTAGAGAACCACAGAGCGGGAAGGGACCTCGGAGGTCATCTAGTCCAGCCCCCTGCTCAAGCCGGAGATTTTTAGAGAATCACAGAGCGGGAAGGGACCTCGGAGGTCATCTAGTCCAGCCCCCTGCTCAAGCCGGAGACCCTTAAGAGAATCACAGAGCGGGAAGGGACCTCGGAGGTCATCTAGTCCAACCCCCTGCTCAAGCCGAAGACCCTTAGAGAATCACAGAGCTGGAAGGGATCTTTGAGGTCATCTAGTCCAACCCCCAGCTCAAGCCGGAGACCCTTAGAGAATCACAGAGCGGGAAGGTACCTTGAAGGTCATCTAGTCCAATCCCCTGCTCAGGCAGGAGACCCTTAAAGAATCACAGAGGGGAAGGGACCTCAGAGGTCATCTAGTCCAACCCCCTGCTCAAGCCGGAGACCCTTAGAGAATCACAGAGCTGGAAGGGACCTCGGAGGTCTTCTAGTCCAGGGGTCGGCAACCTAAAAAAGGAAAAGAGCCACTGGGAACCGGTTCCATCACAAATTAAAAAAAGTGGGAGCTGCGTGTGTCCATGCACGTGCAAAAAAACGTTTTGCGCATGCACAAAATGGTTTTTTGCGCATGCGCGGACGCACACGGTTGCCACTTTTTTTAAGTGACATGGAACCGGTTCCCGGTTGCCCGACGGCAACGGCCCGTCTGCAAAGCTGTCGCTTTTGGCAGCTTTGCAGATGGGCTGCGTCAGCTTCCTCAAAGAGCGGCGCCCCTGCCCGTTTGCGCGGAGGTACACGCGCACCTTTCCAAAGGTTTGGGGAGGTGCGCGCGCACCTCCGCCCATTCAGGGAGGTGCGCGCACACCTCTCGGAATGGGCAGTGGCGTTGCTCTTCGAGAAAGCTGCCGCGGCCTGTCTGCAAAGCTGCCGAAAGCGGCAGCTTTGCAGACGGGCCGCGGCAGCTTCCTCAAAGAGCGGCGCCGCTGCCCGTTCGCGCGGAGGTACACGCGCACCTCTCCAAAGGTTCGGGGAGGTGCGCGCGCACCTCCGCCCATTCGGGGAGGTGCGCGCGCACCTCCAAACGGGCGGTGCCACTCTCCATTTGGAGAGGTGCGCGCGCACCACTGCCCGTTCGAAGAGGTGCGCGTGCACCGGGTTCTAGTCCAACCCGCTGCTCAAGAGCCTCCACGCCGCCACCATGAGCCCTGATGTGGCACAGTGGCAAGTATGCAGGATTGCAGGCTGACTGCTCGCAGCCAGGAGTTCAATCCTGACCGGCTCAAGGTTCACTCGGCCTTCCGTCCTTCCGTGGTCAGTGAAATCAGGACCCAGAATGCGGGGGAGCAATCCACTGACTGCAAACTGCTTAGAGAGATCTGTAAAGCACGGAGAAGTGGCATATAAGTCTAAGGGCTGCTGCAATTGCTCAGGGAGGTGGAAGGTATGAGCCTAGGAGGGGTGTGAGAATCTGATTAAGGCCAGAGGGAAAGGTTTACGGGGACCTGGTGTGGAAGGGGAAAAACCAGCAGGAACCTGTTGGGGGCCAGGCGGGATGGGTAGCAGAGATGTGTGTGTGGGCGTGGTGGTCCTGCAGTGTCCTTGGGATCAAGTCAGAAGTACAAATGACCATAGGGCTGCTTCAGGGACTGCAATTTCAGGATTGGGTCATAAGTAACTTTTTTTTGGGGGGGTGTCCACCATAATGTAAAATAGCTGTTAAGACAGGGCTCCCCAACCCCCAGCATGGTCCACAGCATGCCAGCAACTGTGTCACACAAATAAGCGAAGCACACGAAGCGCGCACAGACACACACACGGTCCCTGGTCCCTGAAGGTTTGGGGACCCCTGTGCTAAGAGACGCGTCCTACATCAAGGTCTCCTGGCTGCCGTGCCTTCCATCATCACTTCTTCCCATTCTCCATCCCAAGGGTGTCAAACTCGCAACGTCGCAGGACGTGTTGCGACGTATCGTGACTGTTTTTCCCATTGCCAGTTTCGGCCTGACGCATCCAGCAGTTTGACACCCCTGCTCTATCCGCATCTCTCCCTAAGGGCAAAGAGGAGCATCAATCACGGAGTCTGGAACTGGATAGAAGCTGGTGTGTGTGTGTGTGTGTGTGTGTGTGTGTGTTTGTCATCCAGACTGATCCTTAGCTTGTGTGACTCTTAGGTTTCAGGCAGCACCTAGTCTGCTTCCAGATCAGGATCCTGGGAGGAGGAGGAGGGGGGGAGGAGGAAGAAGAATAATAATGGGAGTCCTCAGTGGTCCTCTGAGCTTCGTGATTTTCTTGCAGACGTTTCATGGCCCAAAGTAGGTAACATCATCAGGCTAATGAGGAGTGCTGTTTCTGCCAGCCCCCCAAATATTGGAAGGCTGCTATCGTGTCTCTCCCCCCCCCAGTCCTTCTTTTCTCTAGACTGGCCAAACCCCAATTCCTGTACCAGTTCTTCCGATGTTTTAGCCTCCAGGCCCCTAATCCTCTTTGTTGTTCTTCAGCTCCAAAGAAAGCCAGCCTTGGTGTCTTTTCTTACCCAATGTGGCGTCACGGAGGTATTTCTGGAAGGCTGGAAAGGAAACACGGGTCAGTCAGGGGGTCTCGACTCCCAGAGGCCTCGGCGTGTCCAGTGGGGCAGGGAGCCAGCTGCCACCCCGTTTATGCCCAGAAACCGCAGCCGGGTCCCCCACCCTATTCAAGGCTTCGCCTAAAGGCTGCTCTGAAGCTAACTGTGGGGGGGGGGGGCTGACGTGCTTAGAAGGGACCCAGGAAGGGAAGAAAGGAGGGGGGCACGGAGAGAAGGGACGGGGGTGGGGTGGGGGGAAGCCAGTACAGGAAAAAAAGGGGAATGGAGCTGACGGACCCCCTTGAGGGGGCCATTGCATGCTCTCCACCCATTAGCCTCCCTCCTCCCCCTGATTGCCTGTCCTAACATGAGGGTCTCTGCTGTCCCACCCACCCATTGGGGTCTCCCAGAGAGGAGGGACCCCTTGCTCTCGTGTGAACGGAGCAGCTCCACCAGATGCCCAGAAAGAGCACCGCCCTCGCCCAGTTCCACTTCTGCCATTTGATTCTGCTCTATGACCCGCTGATCCCGAAGCATGGGCACCTCATGCAGCTGGATGACGTAATGTTTCCCACAGTTGTCCGAAACGACTCTCTGCACCGTCTCCATCAGCTTCGTGACCTGCCTCTCCCGCTCGGCTCCCGCGGCCTTGTTGTTGAAGACACATAAGCGGTTCCTGTACTGTGAGATCAGCGAGCGCAGATTGGGGTGGTCGGAATTTCGGACGTACTCCTGCAGGGATTTCCCTCCGAAATCCTCCTCAGAGGTAAAGAGGATGATCGTGTGCCTGGTGGACCCAGCCCCAAAGATTTCCGTGACCCGCTTTGCAGCTGCCACATCTTCAGCAGTGAAGCGCCCCACCTGGGTCACAAAGATCAGGGCGTGGGGGCCAGGCTGGGAGAGTTCGACGCAAGCCCTGATCTCGCGTTGCACAGTCTCACTGTCGAGCTGAGAATTGAAAATGTTGGGTGTGTCGACCACAGAGATCTTCCTGTCATGCCAGCTTCCTTCACCCCTTTGGCACCTCACGGTGTTGGTCTTTGTCCCCAAGATGGAATCGAACTCCCTCCAGCCGAGAATGATGTTGCCTGTGGTGCTCTTCCCGCCTCCGGTCTTCCCCACCAGGATCAGCCGGAGTTCGGCGTCCTCCCCTGCGAGTTTGGAAGACAATGTTGCAAAAAGGAATCCAGACATTTCTCAGAACATGTTGGGGTGTCATTGAGCAGGCTGGAAATGGGGACCACTTTGGAGAAGAGTCACCCCTGCCCTGCAGTGCTTCAGGAATGTTTTCACGGGAATCTCCCAGCGTTGGTGCAATGGGCTGCTCAGCCGTGCAGATTCCCATCCCATCCCAACCCCATTCCATTCGGTGGTGAGCCATCGTGCTGCAGTGGTTAATATGCAGCATTGCAGGCTAATTCTGTCAACAGCCAAGAGTTCGATCCTGACCTTCTCAAGGCTGACTCAGCCTTCTGTCCTTTCCAGGTCGGTCAAATGAGGACCCAGATTGCGGGGGAGCAATCCGCTGACTCTGCAAACTGCTTAGAGAGATCTGTAAAGCACTGGGAAGTGGCATATAAGTGTAAGGGCTGTTGCAATTGCTCAGGGAGGTGGAAGGTATGAGCCTGGTGTGTGTGTGTGTGTGAGAATCCAATTAAGGCCAGAGGGAAACCTTTACGGGGACCTGGTGTGGAAGGAGAAAGATCAGCGGGAACCTGTTGGGGACCAGGTGGTGGGACAGGTAGAATAGGTGGGGGGGTCCTGCAGTGTCCTTGGAGTCAGTCCCAAGTACAAATGAGCATAGGGCTGTTTCAGGGACTGCAATTTCAGGATCACGTCATAAGTAACCTTTTGGGGGGGGTTGTCCACCATAACCCTAACCCACCCACCCCAAATATTGGAATGATGGTATCGTGTCCCCCCGAGTCCTTCTTTTCTCTAGACTGGCCAAACCCCAATTCCTGCCCCTGTTCTTCCGATGTTTTCACCTCCAGGCCCCTAATCCTCTTTGTTGCTCCTTCCCCCCCCAAAAAAAATGCCAGTCGTGGCCTCCTCACCTACCTGATGTGGCCTGATCCGTGGCTGCCTGGAAGAATGGAAAGGAAACACGGGTCAGACAGGGGTCTCGACTTCCAGGGGTCTCATCGTGTCCAGTGGGGCAGGGAGCCAGCTGCCACCCCGTACATGCCCAGAAACCGTAGCCTGGTCCCCCACACCATTCAAAGCTTTGCCTAGAAGCTGCTCTGGAGCTAACTGGGGGGGGGGCTGAGGTGCTTGGAAGGGACCCAGGAAGGGAAAAGGCAGGCTGGGAAGGTGGAAAGGGATGGGGTGGGGGGAAGCAGGTAGAAGAAAAAAAAGGGGAAGTATAACTGGGGGAGCCCCCCCTTCATGAGGGGGGGGGACATTGCATGCTCTCCACCCATTAGCCTCCCTCCTCCCGCCAATTGCCTGTCCTAACATGAGGGTCTCTGCTATCCCACCCATTGGGGTCTCCCAGAGAGGAGGGGAGCCCTTGTTCTCGTGTAAACGGAGCAACTCCGCCAGATGCCCAGAAAGAGCACCGCCCTCGCCCAGTTCCACTCTGCCATTTGATTCTGCTCTATGACACGCTGATCCCATACAGTGAGCACCTTCTGCAGATGGTTGACGTAGAGTTTCCCCTCATTCTCCGAAACGACACACTCCACTATCTCCATCAGCGCCGAGACCTGCCTCTCCCGCTCGGCTCCTGTGGCCTTGTTGTTGAAGCCGCAGAAGCGGTTCCCGCACTGCTGGATCAGCTCCTTCAGATTGCGGTTGTTGGCATTTTGGACGTACTCCTGCAGGGAGGCCCCCGTCAACTCATCCAGGCAGGTGAAGAGGACGATTGTGTGCCTGGCGGACTCGGCCCCAAAGATTTTCCAGACCTGTTTGGCAGGTGTCAGATCTTTGGAAGTGAAGTGCCCCAACTGGGTCACCAAAATGAAGGCGTGGAGACCCGACTGGCACATCTCAAGGCAACCTTTCAACTCCGGTTTCAGCGACTTATCTATCTCTTCGGAATCAAAAAGGGCTGGAGTGTCGATCACAGAAATCCCCTTGGCATTCCAGCTTCCCAGCTCCTTTTGGCACTTCAGGGTGGTGGCGTTTGCTGACAAGATGGACTTGAACTGCCTCCGGCCGAGGATGGTGTTGCCCGTGGCGCTCTTCCCGCCTCCGGACTTTCCGACCAGGATCAGCCGGAGGTTGGCGTCATCCCCTGAAAGTTTGAATGACAGTGTTACAAAAAGGAATCCAGACGTTTCTCACAACATGTTGGGGCGTCATTGAGCAGGCTGGAAATGGGGGACACTTTGGGAAAGAGTCACCCCAGCCCTGCAGTGCTTCAGTAACGTTTTCACGGGAATCTCCCAGCGTTCTTGCAATGGGCTGCTCAGCCGTGCAGATTCCCATCCTCTCCCACCCCATTCCATTCTGTGGTGAGCCATAGTGCTGCAGTGGTTTAATAGGCAGCATTGCAGGCTAATTCTGTCAACAGCCAAGAGTTCAATCCTGACCGTCTCAAGGTTGACTCAGCCTTCCATCCCTCCGAGAGCGGTAAGTGAGGACCCAGATGGTTGGGGGCAACAGGCTGTCTCTGTAAACCACTTAGAGCTGTAAAACACTGTGAAGCAGTATATAAGTCTGCATAAGTCTTAGGGCTATTGCTGTTGCTCAGGGAGGTGGAAGGTATGAGCCTGGGGGGGGGGGTGAGAATCCGATTAAGGCCAGAGGGAAACCTTTACGGGGACCTGGTGTGGAAGGAGAAAGATCAGCGGGAACTTGGGGACCCGGTGGTGGGACCGGTAGAATAGGTGGGGTGTCCTGCAGTGTCCTTGGGGTCGGTCCCAAGTACAAATGAGCATACGGCTGTTTCAGGGACTGTAATTTCAGGATCAGGTCATAAGTAATTTTAGTGGGGGGTGTCCACCATAATGTAAAACAGCTGTTAAGACAGGGGTTCCCAACACCCAGTGTGTAGACCGCACTGGTCCACAGCATGCTGGCAACCGGGCCACAAAAATAAGCAAAGCACACAAAGCCAACACACACAAACACACACACACAGTCCACAGAAAAACCTCTCTCCACAGAACCGGTCCCTGGTCCCTGAAGGTTTGGGGGCCCCTGTGCTAAAAGACCCGTCCTATGTCAAGGTCTCCCGGCTGCCGTGCCTTCCATCGTCACTTCTTCCCATTCTCTATCCCAGGGGTGTCAAACTCGCAACGTCACGGGATGTGTTGTGACATACCGCAACTTTTGCCCCCATTGCTGGAGCTGGGGTGGGCGCGGTTTCGGCAAGACGCATCCGGCCCAGGGGCCGGCAGTTTGAAACCCCTGCTCTATCCGCAGAGGAGCATCAATCACAGACTCTGGAACTGGATAAAAGCTGGTGCGTGTCTGTCTGTGTGTTTCTCATCCATTCTGATGCTTAGCTTGTGTTTGACTCTTTAAGTTTCAGGCAGCACCTAGTCTGCTTGAAGATCAGGATACAGGGAGAGGGAGGAGGAGGAGGAGGAAGAAGAATGGGGGTCCTCAGTGGACCTCTGAGCTTTGGTGGTTTTCTTGCAGATGTTTCATGACCCAAAGTAAGTAACATCATCAGGCTAGTGAGGAGTGCTGTTTGTGGCAGCCCCCCAAATATTGGAATGATGCTATCGTGTCCCCCGCAGTCCTTCTTTACTCTAGACTGGCCAAACCCCAATTCCTGCCCCCGTTCTTCCGATGTTTTGGCCTCCAGGCCCCTAATCTTCTTTGTTGCTCTTCAGGGCCCCCAAACGCCAGGCGTGGCCTCCTCACTTACCTGGGGTGGCCTGATCCATGGCTGCCTGGAAGAGTGGAAAGGAAACACGGGTCAGACAGGGGTCTCGACTTCCAGGGGTCTCGGCGTGTCCAGTGGGGCAGGGAGCCAGCTGCCACCCCGTTCATGCCCAGAAACCGCAGCCTGATCCCCCACCCTATTCAAGGCTTCGCCTAGAAGCTGCTCTGGAGCTAACTGGGGGGGGGGGCTGAGGTGATTAGAAGGGACCCAGGAAGGGAAGAAAGGAGGGGGTTACGGAGAGAAGGAGGGAAGGGATGGGGGTGGGGGGAAGCCGGTACAGGAAAAAAAGGGGAATGGAGCTGGCGGACCCCCTTGAGGGGGCCATTGCATGCTCTCCACCCATTAGCCTCCCTCCTCCCCCCGATTGCCTGTCCTAACGTGAGGGTCTCTGCTGTCCCACCCACCCATTGGGGTCTCCCAGAGAGGAGGGACCCCTTGCTCTCGTGTGAATGGAGCAGCTCCACCAGATGCCCAGAAAGAGCACTGCCCTCGCCCAGTTCCATGCTGCCATTTGATTCTGCTCTGTGACATGCTGATCTCGTACCATGGGCACCTCGTGCAGCCGGTTGACGTAGAGTCCCCCCCCGTTCTCCGAAACGACTCTCTGCACCATCGCCATCAGGTCCGAGACCTGCCTCTCCCGCTCGGCTCCCGTGGCCTTGTTGTTGAAGCCGCAGTAGCGGTTCCCACATCCCTGGATCAGCTCCCGCAGATTGTGGTTGTCAGACTTTTGGATGTACTCCTGCAGCGATTCCTCTCTCAATTCATCCAGGCAGGTGAAGAGGACGATCATGTGCCTGGCCGACTTGACCCCAAAGATATTCCACACCCGCTTTGCAGCTGTCATGTCTTCGGCAGTGAAGCGTCCCACCTGGGTCACAAAGATCAGGGCGTGGGGGCCAGGCCGGGAGAGTGCGATGCAAGCCCCAATCTCACGTTGTACAGTCTCATTGTGGTTTTTAAAATCGAAAATGTCATGTGTGTCGACCACGGAGACCTTCCTGTCCTTCCAGCTTGCCTCCCCACTTTGGCACTTCAGGGTGGTGGTCTTCGACTCCAGGATGGACTGGAACACCGGGCGGCCGAGGATGCTGTTGCCCGTGGCGCTCTTCCCGCCTCCGGTCTTCCCCACCAGGATCAGCCGGAGTTCGGCGTCCTCCCCTGCGAGTTTGGAAGACAATGTTGCAAAAAAGGAATCTAGACGTTTTCTCACAACATGTCGGGGTGTCATTGAGCAGGTTGGAAATGGGGAGCACTTTGGAAGGGTCACCTCTGCCTTGCAGTGCTTCAGGGATGTTTTCACAGGAATCCCCCAGAGTTGCTGCAATGGGCTGCTCAGCCGTGCAGATTCCCATCCCATCCCACCCCACTCCATTCTGTGGTGAGCCATCCTGGTGCACTGGTTAATATGAAGCATTGCAGGCTAATTCTGTTAACAGCCAAGAGTTTGATCCTGACCGTCTCAAGGTTGACTCAGCCTTCCATCCTTCCGAGGGCAGTAAATGAGGACCCAGATGGTTGGGGGAGAGGGCTATAAAACACTGTGAAGCGGTATATCAGTCTGAGTAAGTCTAAGGGCTATTGCTCAAGGTGGAGGAAAGTATGAGCCTAGCGGGGTGGGGTGAGAATCCGATTAAAGCCAGAGGGAAACCATTATGGGGACCTGGTGTGGAACTTGTTGGGGAGCAGGTGGTGGGATGGGTAGCATAGGTGGGGGGTCCTGCAGTGTTGTTGGGGGTCAGTCAGAAGTACAAATGACCATAGGGATGCTTTAGGGACTGCAATTTCAGGACCGGGTCATAGGTTTAACTTTTTTTTAGGGATGGGGTCCACCATAATGCAAAACAGCTGCTAAGACAGGGGTCCCCAACCCCCGGTCCATGGACCAGCAGGACTAGAAGGAACGGATGGAAAACCAAATCGAGGAGAGAAGCAACCTGGAATTAAGGAGGAATTTCCTGACTAATTGTTCTGTCCGCTGTTAATTGGCGGGACGAGTGGCCTTCAGAAGTTGTGGGCGCTCCGTCACTGGAGGTTTCCAAGAAAAGATTGGACAACTGTTTGTTCTGGGATGATATAGGATCTTCTGCCACGGGCAGGCGGTTGGACTAGAAGACCTTAGTCCCTTCTGACACTTATGTCCTGTGCTCTTCTGAATGCGCACAAGGGCCGCCCAATTCTCAGGTTAGTTCAGCAGTTTTACTTTCATCAATTAAAAAAAAAGGTTCTCCGGAAGCCTTTCCATGATTCCCAGCCAGCTGGGAAGAGGGTCCAACCATTCCTCCTTCCCCCCCCTTGCCCAACCTTTAAATGCTGTTTTCCCCTCTGAACCTCTTGTTCTGAAAACACTCCGGGAGCACGTGTGAACGTTGCATCGAAACCTCTGAACCCCAAAGTGGCAGAAGAAGGTTTATATGATGTTGAAATAACGAATCTTACCCGGATCAACACGTTCTGCGATCTGTGGCACTTCTTGACAAGCCTGGTGGGGAAGAAAAACGGGGGTGAAAAGGAGGCTGGGGACTCTCGAGCTGGCAGGGATTCTGGGGGTGTCTCTGGTAACCCAGATTTCAAGCGGGGGAGAAGAGGCGGAGGTTCCCCAAACTGCAGGATGACAGGTTATTTCCTCCTTCTCCTCCTCCTTTTTCCTCCTCTTCCCCCTCTCCATCCTCCCCTCGCTCTCCTCACCTGTCCTCCTCATCCTCTCTTCTTCCTCCTGCCTCTTCCCTTTCCCCTCTCTTCCCCTACTCTCCTCCCCGCTTCTCCTCATCCCCTTCCCCATCCTCCCTGTGCTCTTCCCCCTCCTCCTCCTCAACTTGCTTTCCTCCCCTCCCTCTACTTCCCACCCCTCTTCCTCCCCCTCCTCACCTCATTCCCTGTTGTTCCCTCCTCCCCTCCACCCCCCCTCCTCCCCCTCCTCCCACTGAAGGTAGTGAACTGGTGGGTCATATAGTATATTCCGAAATTGCCTAGACCCATACTCTAATCTAGGCAGCCCAGGTCGAGGGGGCAGCCAGCCATCCTGATCCAGAGCCCGGCAAACTAGAGGCAGCCGAACTACCACAGCGCTCCCTGTGCCGGACCAGTATATATTCAGCTGGTCCGTTTTATATTTTATATTTTATTTATTTATATTTATATTTATAGCTAGCTTAGGAATTAAGAACTGTGTTAGAGTATTTAGCATTTACAGGGTTAATGTATCATTGAGAGAACTGTATGTTAGAACGTTTAGCATTTAAAGGCTTAAAGCTGTTTCCTTAAGAGATGGCTTCTGGGAAATGTAGTCTAGTTCAGGGCTTTTCAACCAATGGTACGGGTACCACCTGTGGTACATTGGCACCTGGCAGGTGGTACGCGACCATCCTAGAAAAGTGGTAGCGGGGGAGGGGAATGAGCTGAACCGGCGGCAGCACCGCACAAGCCTGAGCGAGAGACGGCTGGAGCTGCAGGGCTGTCGGGGCTCAGCGGAAGCACCAGAATCAGTGCCAGGCTCCAGCGGGAGCTCGGCGCTGATCCTGGCGCTTTTGCTGAGCCCAGAAGAAGCGCCGATCAGCTGAGATGTTGCTGCATCTCCAGGGTCTTGTATGCTTGGCAACTGATTCATATTTATGACGGTCACAGTGTCCCAGGGTCATGTGAAGTGACCAAAACATGCTGCAACCACCCAGCAGAGGGGGGGAGGGGAAATAAACACATCCCACCCCACCCCCACTGCCAATCCTCAACATAAATGTTCACAACAATGAAAACCTCGGACGGGAGGAAGAACGCTGCTGGGCGGGCAGGCAGGCGTCTTGCTCGGCTGTGGCTTGGGAACTTTTTTCAATGCCGTTGTAACTTCGAACAGTCACTAAGCGAACTGTTGTAAGTCGAGGACTACCTGTACTTTATCACTTTTTTTCCTTTTTTGGTCATCAAGTTTTTGACACCTTGCTAGGCGACTGGTGGTACTCGGATGTTGCCATAAAGTGGTACAATGGGTGAAAAGGTTGAAAAGCCCTGGTCTAGTTGTTAGTTAAACCTAAGATACGCAGATGATACCACTCTAATGGCAGAAAGTGAAGAAGAACTAAAGAGCCTCTTGTTGCGGGTGAAGAAGGAGAGTGCAAAACTTGGGTTGAAACTTAACATTAAGAAAACCAAGATCATGGCATCTGGCCCTCTCAATTCCTGGCAAATAGATGGGGAAGAAATGGAGGTAGTGACAGATTTTATTTTCCTGGGCTCCAAGATCACTGCAGATGGGGACTGTAGCCAAGAAATTAAAAGACGCTTGCTCCTGGGGAGGAAAGCCATGGCAAATCTAGACAGCACACTAAAAAGCAGAGACCTCACTCTGTCAACAAAAGTGCGTATAGTCAAGGCTATGGTCTTCCCAGTTGCAATGTATGGCAGTGAAAGTTGGACCATAAGAAAGGCTGAACGCCAAAGAATTGAGGCCTTTGGTGCTGGAGAAGACTCCTGCGAGTCCCTTGGACTGCAAGGCGATCAAACCGGTCAGTCCTAGAGGAGATCAATCCTGACTGCTCTTTAGAAGGCCAGATCCTGAAGCTAAAACTCAAATACTTTGGCCACCTAATGAGAAGGAAGGACTCACTGGAGAAGAGCCTAATGCTGGGAAAGATCGAGGGCAATAGAAGAAGGGGACGACAGAGAATGAGGTGGCTGGATGGAGTCACTGAAGCAGTAGGCGTGAGCTTAAATGGACTCCAGATGATGGTAGAGGACAGGAAGGCCTGGAGGAATGTTGTCCATAGGGTCGCGATGGGTCGGACACGACTTCGCAGCTAACAACAACATACTTATCTAGTTAAGTGGGAGGAGCTTCAGAGTTTATGGCAGGATATCCTGGCTACGCTCCATTGTATTACCTCTCTGCATGAATCCAAGGCCCAAGGCTGCCTTGCTCCGTATGAACAAGGGATGAATCTCCCTTTAAATTTTTACACTGACAGAATGGACAGATATGAATATGAACCGATGTGCCTAACAGCAAACGGAAGTCTGCCTAGGATTCCTGATTAATAAATATTTGTTTAAAATCGTTCTGCAGAGTTTATGCTGTCTGGATCAGAATTATAATGCATCTGTAATTCATGGTTCCAGAACACTCCCTCTGCCTCCTTCCAGCCCGGCAGCCCTCCTCAGCGACATAGATAGATAGATAGATAGATAGATAGATAGATAGATAGATAGATAGATAGATAGATAGATAGATAGATAGATAAGCTTTATTGTCATTTTTTACTGTGGGCACGCTGGCACACATTAAAAATGAAATTTTGTTGCTTGCTCTCAAAAGTGTACACATACACAACACACATTGAAACGTGCTATCTACAACATATGTATAAACCTACATCCTTCCATATCAGTAACATAGAAATATTAATCACTGTCCATCTTGAATACATAGCGGAAAGAGGTTAATATTGCATGGAATACAGTGTAGGATCTTTCACCTCCCACCCTTGGTCTCCTTCTCCTGGAGCCCCCCCCCCCGCCTCCTCCCATTTGCAGCCTGCTTTCCTCCTCTCCTGGCCCTCCCCTAGACATTCTCCACGGCCCATGGGCCCATGGTCCTCCGCCCTGTGCCCTTCAGCCCGGCCTATCTGCCGAGCCCCCCCCCCTTTCTCCCGGCCCTTGGAATGAAGGAGAAACTTCCTGACAATTAACCAGTGGAACAGCTGGCCACCAGAAATCATGGGTGCTCCATCACTGGAGCTTTTTAAGAAGAGACTGGACAGTCACCTGTCTGAGATGGTATAGGTTCTCCTGGTTGAGCAGCGGACTGGACTAGAAGATCTCCAAGGTCCCTTCCAGCCCTATTCTATTCTAATTCCTCCTCCTCCTTCTCTTCCTCCCCTCCTCCTCCTCCTCCTCCTCACCTTTTCAGGCCTCCAAGTAGGACAGATGCAAGTGACTGCCTCGCTCCATTGACTGAGCCCTACTTGAGTCACAGCAGCGCATCGGAATTGGTACTGGAGATTTAGGTGGACATCCTCCACGGCAAATTGAACCTTGGGGCCTTCGGTACGGAGACTTTTCCAATTTTCCTCTCCTGCGATCTGATATTCCACCTGGTACCTGGAGACTGAAGGCTCCCCTACGGAAACTGGATCAATACTGATCTGGAAAATATTTGGCTGGACTGGTTCAACCTTAAGAGAGGGAGGTCTTCTAAGAGCAGCTTCCAGCTCATGATGTTCCTTGAGCATCTCCATGATGAAGGCTAAACTTTTCCTTTCCAGCCTCTTTAACGACTCAAAGAAATTCTTCATGCTCTCAGTGCTCATCTTCCAGAAAATTTCAGCAGCAGCATTACGGCTTCCTCCATTTTCTCGGTGAGCAAAGAGGGTAGAATGGTTGAATCTGAAGTGCAGAGGGGTTCCCGACTCATCCCGAGCCCATGGCAGGTCAGCCATTTTGAGGGTCTCCATGACAGGTGGGGTCCCCCCATCTGAAAAGGTGATCAGGAGTTGGATGTTATCCTTCATGTCTTTTCCCAACATGGAGAGCAGGGAATCAAAGACACATTTCTGGATGTGAGTTGGATGGGCAAGGAAGGCCTGGGCCACCAAGCAGATGGCATCAACATGGTTAATGCCCCCTGGGGTGGAGAAAAACTCCAAGAGATGCTCCTCAACCAGTTTGTCTTGCTCTGCGTCTCTTGTGCCTCCAAATCCTGGAGTGTCGATTATTGTGAGAGAATAGGGGATCCGGAAACCCTTCCGATGATTCACCACGTAGGCTGTGACTTCAGACGTCCTGCTTCCAGCTTCGCTTCTCTGGGTGGTTTCATGAATGAGTTTGAATCGGAAATTATCTTCCCACTGGACACCCAGGATATAATTGATCATCCCGTTGATCAGGGTGGTTTTCCCAGACTGTGTTGCTCCCATCACCAGAATCACTTTGTTGGGCACTTCCAAGTTCTCCTTTCCAAGCTGGTAGAGGAGAGAGGAGGTGGAGGCATCTGAGAGGACTTTCTCCAGAGGAAGGGCAAACACGAATGGTTGTCTCTCCTCCACTAGGGAGCTTTCCTGAAGGAACTGGTGGGCTACATTGTCTGCATCTTCTTCCTCCAGTGATGTGGAGACCTCCACCTCCTCGCTGAGGACACCCAGAGCTCCATTATCACACACAGCAGACACCCGTATTCTATACGCTGTTTGCTGCTTCAGAGCTTCAATAGGGAAAAACTCTACTTTTCTCCCAGTCCTTTTTTCAGTCCACTGGTCCTTCCCAACTCCAGCCTCCACCGTTCTGTACTCCACCTTGTACTCCTTGACCACAACTCCCGAGGCAACGATGCTAGGACTCATCCAGGCCACAGAGATGACAGAAGATGCCGCAGTGACCTTTCTTAATTTCTCAGGAGAGCTGGTGGGAAGGGTCTTTATGGGTAGGCTCAGGTCACTGGTTTTACTAAGGCCCAGCTTGCAACCAGCAGCGTACTTGAACTGGTACTCTGTGTTTGGAGGCAGATCTTTCAGCAGGAACATCTCCCCGGCGTCCTCTGTCCTCACGGTCTTCCAGTCCTCTTCCCCTGAAATCTTGTACTCTACCAGGTAGCTGGAGATTGTACCCTTTCCATATTCAGCGGGCTGAAACTTCAGCTGAATGCTGTCGTGTCTCAGTTCACTGATCAGGAAAGGGAGAGGTTTTGAGGGCAACTCAAAATTCTTGCTGACCAGCTCTCCGTCTTCATAAAGGTATATTGAGGCTCCTGGAGTCTCCACATTTGGAAGTGAGGCCACAACAAAGCGGACATTCGATTGGTTGATACTGAAAAAGTCTTGAATGGATTTGGCAGCTAGGCGAGCGTTCTGGGTCCTCTCCTTGTTCTCAAACCAGGCCTTGCCTTTCTTCACCCCAGGAGTGGACCTTGTGGACTTAGCTGATCCTGGCAAAAAGTCCTCCTGAAGCCAGCCCTGTAAACTCAACAGAAATGGCTCCTTTTTATACAAAGAGGTGAAAATAAAGGCGACCACGTATACATTCTGGGGGTCCAGCACTATCTCCTCCAGCTTGCTCCGAGATGAGATAACTTGCATTTCACTTAGAATAGTCAGGTAAGATTTGACAAAGTTAATTTCTCTTTTCTTGGTGTCCAGAAATTCATAGAGTCTTTGACTGTTAAAGGGTGAGTGGTTGATGGAGATCAATATGTCCACCAGGGTCGCTTTGTTCTGCCTTCCACCCCGGATGGAAGGCAACGTTCTGGCCAGCTGTTTCTGGAAAGTCTGCCTGTGTTGCTTGCAGAGGTCCTTGAACTGCTTGATCTTCCTCTTGATCTCAGGGAAGGTGTCACAAATGGGATCCTTGGCTAGATCATTGCTTTGCATCCGGAGTTCATTGAGTTCCTCAAAGATGTTTTCAACATCAAAGATCAACGCTAGGCTGATTTCATGGACCATCTTAGCTGCTCTGGTGTCCAGCTTGGTCAGTGGGTAGAGCGAGACCCACACAGGAACAGCCTTCTCCCCATCTTTCCCTAACATTTTTGGCAAAGTCTCATAAGTTGTCATGGCATCTTGGAAGGTCACTGGATTTTTCTCCAGAGAAAAGTCTCCATGGAACGTGCAGCTAAACCTCAGAGCATTCGCTTTCTCCTCCTCGTTTAGCTTGACCTCTGCTTCTCTCATGATTGATATCAGCTTCTTTATTGTAACGTGAAGATTTCCTTCTACATTTTTTACCATTTCCATTGAAGAAACTTCTCGGTCAAACACGAAGAACGCCTGGCCTCCGTAGAGGATGGCGGTGACCACATGGGTGGCCGTGCCATGCTCAAAGACTGCTGGGTAGGAGACATTCTGGATTCCTAGGTGGCTCATGGTCAGCTGTTCGTATCTGGTGGTGGTTTTGTACTGGACGGTGACTCTGGCCTGTTGTTTGGACTTCTTGGTGTCGTGAAAATATTTGGCTGATCCCCTCACATCAATCAGCCTCCCCAGGACACTGGCCTTGAGCGATGCTGAGATGTCCAGGGCAGAGGCCTTGTCATCAATAGTGTCAGATGCAATGATTTTAGTTGCTGTATTGGGCTGAGGCCTGGCGGTCAGGTCTTTCTGAAGAGAGCTGTAGTCCCAAAGGGTGACGCCTGCATGGAAGAGATGAAAACAGAGACCTCAATTGAACACTGTCTTCCAGAACAGGACTTTTCAACCTTTTCACCCATTGTACCACTTTTAGGATATGCCAACGTCTGAATACCACCAGTTGCCTAGCAAGGTCTCAAAAACTTGACCAAAAAGGAAAAAAAGTGATGAAGTACAGGTAGTCCTCGACTTACAAAGGTTTGCTTCGTGACTGTTCGAAGTTACAATGGCGCTGAAAAAAGTGCCCCCCGAGCCACAGCCGAGCAAGACACCTGCCTGCCCGCCCCGCGGCGCTCTTCCTCCTGGCCAAAGTTTTCATTGTTGTGAGCATTTCTGTTGAGGATTGGCAGCAGGGGTGGGGTGGGGGGTGTTTCTGCTGGGTGGTTGCAGCATGCTTTGGTCACTTCACATGACCCTGGGACACTGTGACCGTCATAAATATGAATCAGTTGCCAAGCATCTGAATGTAAATCACAAGACCCTGGAGATGCTGCAACATTCCAGCTGATCGGCGCTTCTTCTGGGCTCAGAAGCGCCGGGATCAGCACCGAGCTCCAGCTGGATCCTGGCGCTGATCCTGGCGCTTCCGCTCAGCCCTGACAGCCCTGCAGCTCCAGCTGTTTCTCGCTCAGGCTTGTGCGGTGCTGCCACTGGTTCAGCTCGTTTCCCTCCCCTGCTACCACTTTTCTAGGATGGTCGCGTACCACCTGCCCGGTGACCGTGTACCACAGGTGGTACCCGTACCACTGTTTGAAAAGCCCTGTTCCAGAACATCAGCAGCTGTATAGAGGAGCTCCAGAGAGGTGGGAGAATGGAGTCACAATTTCCCCTTGAGGGTTCCCTCACTTCTCTGTCTGGCCATCACCAGAGAAACCTCCTTGGTTTGCTAAATACATTATCTCCAAACGCTTTTGACTTGAGTAGAGAGGAATGGGAATTGCTGTGCACCTATGGCAGGGGGGGGGGCTGGCTGGCCATTTGTGTGGAACAATCCCTCCCCTGCCCCACTGGTCCGCAAAGCCAGAAACGTTGGGAAAACTCTGACCTATGGATTTCAAGGCAGATCTCCAACTCCCTTGGAGAAAGCTCGTTTTTCATCAGGGGTTCGGAGGCCTCTGTTCAGGCCTGCCACCCCACCCTCCAGGAAAAAGCAGCAGCACCACAACTTGAGAATTACATCCCTCACTTCAGGCCTCTGGGATCACACAACTCCTTTTTTTAGCCATTTTCCGAATCATTTCACTGACTTTGGTTTGGGAACCTACCCAGTGGTTGGTAGTCAAGGCTAGCCCTGCTGGGTGCCTGGCCAAGGGATGGATGCACCTTCCTAGCTAGAAAATTTTATTTCTTTATTTATTTATTTAATTGAATCTCTATACTGCCCTTCTCCCGCCCTTCTCCCGTGAAAGTCGTACTTAGCTACCTGTTACCAGCAGGCCATGTGCCCAAGAGCTCCACTCTGTCGCTGGGCTGAGCCTGTGCATCTATGGCAGTGCCTGTCTCTCTCCCTCCCTCCCTCCCGAGACCCATCAGCCTCTCCTCCAGCTCCTACCGGGGATGAGGGCATCCTTGCGGCAGTCGTATAGCATCCCCAGCTGGAAGGGGCGGCCCAGGGCCGGCATCACAAAGACATCGTCTGTCTGGGCCATGCTCAGCTCCTGCGAGTCGCTGACTCTTCTGCTGTTCTGCAAGAGAGAAGAACCATCCATAGGAGGCCATGACTGACTGGTGTCTCTAATGAGTTGTGCTGGGGTCACCTCGTACCCCTTCCTGAAGCCCCTTCCCCAGGTTTGTCCCCCCCTCTTCAACATCAGAAAGCCGTTTCATGAAAGGGCCATTGGATACGCTGCCCAAAAACCACCCCTGTAAAGGCTTTGGGGAAGGGGATTCCTGTCTGCTCTATGACTATGCCTGATTCCTGTTACAGTTAAAACTATTGAGCAGTAAAGCACATGGTGACTGTGCTTCTCAGGTCCCCAAAGCCTTATTGTTTTCCTTGCATATGTACTCTTGTGATTTTGCTTTGGGGTCTGCCATTCTGCTGGAGGGGGAATATTTGCTTTCGCTTGGGATACCTTTTGCTTTCTACTTTTCTTCTCCTGCGTTTGCCCACTTGAGAAAGGAAAGTGCCTTGCTTATCAGGGAGAAGACACGTACCAACTGTGCCAGTTACCTGCACATCGTGCCACCTGTGGATTGGCTGGATTTCAAATGAACATTATGATATTGGTGCAAGGAGGAATATTGCTAGTTTAACTATACCTCGTGCTCACACGGCTGAGTCTGATGAGGAACAAGACGGGAGGGGCCAGGCTGAGAGTCCTGCAGTGCATCAGAATTTCCCTCTGACACCAAAGGCTCTCCAAACCCTTCCTCTTCAGAATCATCAGGCTCAGCTGCCGGAACCACAGGCTGATGCTGAAGCACAACAAATCTGTGGTACAAAATGGACACAGAATTTCTGACAAAATGGAGTCAGGGACACCAACACAAACCTGTGGTTTTATGCCCATAAATACATTCACAGTAAACAAGAGAGGCAAATAAAAGCATCGTCAGGTAAATCAACACAGCAGGAACTTCATGAGGTGGAACTCGGGAGAGCATACAGCACTGGTCCCAACATTTTGGGCAACAGGGACCGGTTTTCTGGAAGACAATTTCCCCATGGACAGGGGGAGGATGGTTTCACACCCTGCCTAGATCCCACATACGCACAGATGAAGCTTTGCTTGCTTGCACGGACCAGTTCTTAACAGGTCGTGGACTGGTAGCAGTCTAGGCCCGGTGGTTGTGGACCCTTGGCACACAGGGCACACAGGGCAAAAAGGCAAGAAACACGGAAACGCCCCCTTTTCATCCAAGGCAACCAATCCCAGCTCAGATTGCCTCTCTTTAATCAATCAGCTGTAATTGTGTGTTGTTACTCTTCACGCAATCCCCACTGTTCCAGGTATACATTTAAAAATCTTGACAATTCCTTCGTTGTGTGTCTCTCACAAACCCCCCCCCCAATATGGCAGGCAGCTGAAGGTCCACTGGGGGAGCCAGGCAACCAGGATTCCCCAAGGGGAAGGCTGTGGACACAGGCCACGCTTCACACACTGAAGGTGTTAAGAGTTACGCATCTGGGTCTGGCTGAGCAAGAGCCCGTCTGCACACAGCCGTGGGGCAGGCCCAGCAGTTATAGCGGTGCCACTGCTGAAGCCTTCTTGGGGTTCCCAAATGGAGAAACCCCCTTTTTCTTTAGATTACGGAAGTCTTCAACTTACGACCACAACTATTGCTAAGTGAAAAAGTTGTCAAGTGAAACTTGCCCCATTTTACCACCTTTCTCGCCACAGTTGTTAAATGAACCACTGCAGTTCTTAAATGAGTCGCCCGGTTCTGAAGCAAATCAGGTTTCCCCCATTGACTCTGCTTATCGGAAGCTCGCAAAAGGGGATGCCGTTAATCGGGGACAGTTTGCCACCGTCGTAAATATGAGTTGGTTGTCAAGCCTCCGAATTTAAATCCCGCGACTGCAGGGAGGCTAAGCGGTCCTAGGTCACTTTTTGTCATTCCCGTTGCAACTTCCAATAGTCACTAATCGAGAACTGCCGGAACTATTACTAACAGTATCCTTGTTGTTCCTGTCTTATTCCTTTAGGTCACGCGCGGACATGCACGCGTGTCAAATGCTTCCCCCTCCCTTTTCTCCCAGTCCGCCAACCGACAATGGTTGGTGACCTCTGTTCTACCACCTCTAGCCAAGCTTGCTATAGTCTGCCGGATTCGCCTCCTTTGTGCCGGGCGGGGCTCCTGCTCCGGGCAATGGTTGCCGCCTGCTGGACCTGCCGCTGGTGGCGGTGGTGGCGGCGGCGGGCGTGCCAACAGAGAGGGCTCCGAGTGCCGCCTCTGGCACGCGTGCCATAGGTTCGCCACCACTGCTCTAGGGGAAAAGGCCGCCTTTGGCTTTTGGTATTGGGAACTCTTGGGGGGGGGGGCTGGAAAGCGTGATCCATATAATTTATTTCCTTCCCCTAAAAATATCTCCAAGTTCTTTTACGGGGGGGGGGCATAAAAACCAGTCGAGAATTTCCTCCCCCCCCCCGTCCAAGAATGCACTTTCTCTCTCTCTCTCTCTCTCTCTCACACACACACACACACACACACACACGCATGCACGCGGCTGCAAACTTCCTCTTTTTACCCTCCCGGAAGGGGAGGCAGGGGATCACTGGAAACGTTCCTGGGGGAGGACGTGGGAGTGGGAGGGGAGGGAGATGGGACTGAGAGTCCTAAGGGTGCCTGGAAGGGGAGGGGGGGTCTTTAAAGCAAGGTGTCCCTTCCCTACTCTCTGATTCTTAGCTCTCCGTCAGAAAAGCAGCGAGACCCCCTCCCCAAATTATCAGGAATATACACAACCCCCCCCCCTCCGAACAACACAGGGGCTTGTGTGTCACCCTTGTTGCCGAGTGTGCCTTGCTCTTCCCTCGCCCTCCCTCCTCCGCTTCCGATTGGCTCTGCTAACCAGGAATTCGGGATCCTGGAACATCCCAGCTGTTCCACCCACCCACCCACCCGGTCCATCAGAGTACGGCGGCGGGACGGGACCCCGGAGGTCTTCTAGTCCAGCCCCCCCTCCCCCACTCAAACAGGGGACCCTGACAGAATCACAAGAAGAGGAACGGAGTTGGAAGGGACCCCGAAGGTCATCTAGTCCAGCCCCCTGCTTGAGCAGCAGACCCTATAGCTTTCAGAATAAGAGAATAACAGAGTTGGAAGGGACCCTGGAGGTCTTCTAGTCCACCCCTGCTCAAGCAAGAGACCCTGACAGAATGACAGAGTCGAATGGGACCTCGGAAGTCATCTAGTCCAACCCCCTGCTCAAGCCGGAGACCCTTGACCATTTCAGACCAGTGACTGTCCAGTCTCTCCTTAGAAGCCTCCAGGGTTGGAGCACCCACAACCTCTGGTGGCAAGCAGTTCCACTGGCTAATTGTCCCCACCGGTAGGACCTTCTCCTGAATTCCACGTTGCTTCTCTCCTTGATCAGATTCCATCCGTTGCTTCTTCTCCTGCTTTCCGGGGCTTTGGAGAATAGGTGAACCCCTTCCTCTTCTTTGGAGCAGCCCCCCCAAATACTGGAATGCTGCTATCATATCCCCCCCTCCGTTCTCATTTCCTCTCGACTAACCGCACCCAATCCCTGCAAGCGCTTTCGTCTGCTCCCCCGCCCTTCCAGACGAGGGACCCCTTGTAGTCACGTCAAAGGAGTCGGCCCTTGACACCCCCCCCTTTCCCACCAGATGCCCAGGAAGACCCCCACCCCCACTCCCCTCACCCAGTTCCTCTCTGTCGCCAGAGGGGGGGGGTCTTGGCTCTTTGGAGGGGGGGGGAGGTGTCTCTCACCTAGTTGAAGGGATCCGGTGGATCCGCTGCTCTCCGTGGCTGCTGCTCTGCCGGATCTCCCTGTCCTTCTGATTGCAGGCGGAGATTTCGATGGGAGGAGAGTCCGGAGATTGCGCAACCCTTGAAAGCGGCCAACAACTCTTGGCTGCAAAAGGCAGTTTCGCTTTCCTTTCTTTGAAAAGGCTTCCGGGGGGGGCAGGGGAGGGCAACGCTGACTCTCCACCCTTTAAGGCAGGGGTCTTCAAACTTGGTCCTTTTATGACTTGTGGACTTCAATTCCCAGAATTCCTCAGCCAGCTTGCCTGGCTGAGGAATTCTGGGAGTTGAAGTCCACAAATCATAAAAGGGCTAAGTTTGAAGACCCCTGCTTTAAGGCCTGCTTGCTTCTTTCTTGGATTTCAGAAGGAAGCATTAAAACACGATCATAAATCTCTCTCTCTTTTCTCCTTCCCTTTCTTCCCCTTATTCTCTCATTCACGTTTTCTCTCGTTCTTTCTCTCCTTTTTCTTTCTCGTTTCTCTCTCTTCTCATTCTCTCCCTCTTTCCTCCTTCCCTCCTCATCCTGTCGTTCTTCCTCTCTCTCTTCTCACTTTCTTTCCCGTATTTATTCTATTTTTCTTCTCATTTTCTCTCGCTCTTTCACCCTCATTCTTTCTCATTCTTTCCCTTTCTCTCTTTTCATTCTCCCTTTCTTTCTCATTCTTTCCCTTATTCTTTTTTCCTTCATTCTTTCTCTCACCCTCATTCTTTCTCTTTCTCATTCCCTCGTTCTGTCTCATTTCATTCTCTTTCCTTTTCTCTTCTAATTCTACCATTCTTTCTCATTCTCTCTATTCTAATTCTTTCTCCTTCTTTTTCTCTCCTCATTCTCTTTCTCCTTCCGTCCCTTTCTCCTTCCCTGTCATTCTTCCATTCTCTTTAATACCCGCTTCTTTCCCTTTCTTCTAGAAAATGGTCTCTCTCTGTCGTTCTCTCAATCTATTTCTCCTCCTCTCCCTCTCTCCTCCTTCTCTCCCCCTGAGACTGTGTCCTTCTTTCTCTTTCTTCTAATTCTTTCTTTCCCTTCTTCTTTTTCTTCTCAATTCTCTCATTCTTCCTCTGACCCTCATTCTTTCCCTTTCTCTCTTTTCATTCTGTTTGGAAGGTGGCTCAAGATCCCCAAAGAAACAAACAAACTCACTTGGAATTCCAGCAACAAAGTTTTGTTGAAAAAGAAGCACTTGCAAAGGCTTGGGGAGCTGAAACACACTGTAGGAGTCCGGCCACACCTTAAAGCCCTGTTTGACACATTTTTACATCGTACCCCCATGCAGATTCCCCTCTCCCCTTGCCCACTCAACGCCCCTTCCCCACTCCTCCAATAACTACTCCAGACCGCCTCAAACCACTATCCCTCCCATGTTCCAGGAAGCCCCTTTCTGCACATCCTATCTATTGCCATCTAATTTTCTATGAACAAAGCTCAATTCTTATAATCATACCCAGGGCTTTTTTTCTCATAGAAGGCTCAGAATGGCGTTCCGGCACCTTTTTTGGATGGAACCTTGTAGGGTAGGCAAGGCGGTTTGTATGACATGTGTGAGTTCCGGCACCTTTTTCTTTTACAAAAAAAGCACTGATCATACCTATATTTGTTTGCGGTTCTACCTTTGCTAGCTTAAGCTCTAAACCTTATCCTGTTTTTGTGTTTCCTCTGCTTGCGGTTTCAGTTAGCTAGCAAGTTCTACTTTTTCTTATTTGCATGTAATTAACTTGTCTGAATTTCTGACTTTCCGGTGGCTTCCTCTCTCTGCCTCTCGACTCATTAGAAATTTCTGAATAATAATCTACACCTTTCAATTCTCTTCTCATTCTCTCCCTTTCTTTATCCTCATTCTCTCTTCTAATTCTGTGTCCTTCTCTTTCTATTCTAATTCTTTCTCTCATTTTCTTTCTCCTTCTGTCACTCTTTCTGTTTGGTTCTGATAGACGAGGACTCAGAGAGGTTTTGCTATCAAACTGGTTTATTTGATACACATAAGTCAACTGGCAACTGACAATTGTTGCAACCTTTTATAGTGGAACTGTTTGAACTGTAACCAATCAGCAGCGTTTATTTTCCCGCTTCTTGCTCATTGCAGCCAATGATTGCAGCAGAATCTCCCGCTCTAGTCCAGCAAATACTGCAGGCTGCAATTCCCTTGTTATTAACTATTTACATACACAACACCCCTTACCCCCCAGTTGTTGTCATTTATGAACAAAGTCTTTTAAGTATTTTGGTGGCCTATGGATCCTAGAAGGGTATCTATTGCCCTGGCTGCTAGGGACACCATTACCAGATAGGCTGCTTGGCTGATTGTCTGTGTTGGACCTGGACTCTTGGTTGCCTAACTCTGAGGCTTCCCGATTGCTAATTTGTGAATTTGTTTTGGTTTGTGTTTGATGATCAGTGGTGGCTAGCCTACTCCTCAAGGGTAATTCCCAATCTAACTGCCTAGCTTGTTGTTGTTGGTTATCAGGGCCTGAGTTATTTTTCAGTTCGGCTTCCCCACTACCTGATGTGTTGTTATCACTGACCCTGAATGTGCTGTTCCCCACAAATCTGTTATGGTCCCCCTCTTCTGGTACGCATCCGCTGGTTCTCTTTCTTAACTGATCTATGTGTCTCTTGCTGACCCAATTCCCTTCCCCCTCAATGGTGTACGACAGGGGCCCCAAAATTTCCGTAATCACCCCTGGGATCCACTTGTCCCCTGATGCATAGTTTCTGGCCCATATCAAATCCCCCACATTGAATGTTCTATTAGGCATGTCCAATTCAGCACTTGGTGGAAGTCTGTCAGGGTGTAATCTGTCCAATTTGGTGGTTAGTCTTCTACCCCACCTCATTTCAGCTGGACTTTTACCGGTGGCGGTACATGGGGTCGTGTGTTGGGTCAGCAAGAACTCAGCCAGTCTTTGATGCCAGTCACCTCGAATGATTCTTTTTAATGCGTCCTTCGTGGTCCTCACGTTACGTTCAGCCAAGCCATTGGAGGATGGGTGGAAGGGTGCTGATGTCTTGTGCTTAATCGAGTTGGCCTTGAGGAAATCCTGGAATTCAACAGATGTGAATTGTGGCCCATTGTCAGACACCAGTATATCAGGTAACCCATGAGTGGCAAAGAGGCCCCTTAGCACCTGTATTGTCTTACCAGAAGTCATGGAACTGACTGGTACTACCTCCAACCATCTGGAAAAACTGTCCACAACCACCAGAAATGTCACCCCTTGGAAAGGTCCAGCAAAATCAATATGAATCCTGGACCACGGATTTCTAGCTAACTCCCATTTATGCGTGCGGATGTGTTGTTGTTCAGGCCTAGAGCGTTGACACTGATGGCAATTGGCAACACATTCCTCAATGTTATTGTCCAGACCTGGCCACCATAGGTGGCTCCTAGCCAACGCCTTCATGCGTACTATTCCTGGGTGACCCTCGTGTAATTCTAATAGGATAGCTGTCCTATGTATTTTAGGAATAACCACGCGGTTTCCCCACAGTAGACATCCCAAATGAACTGATAATTCATCTTTTCTTCTGACATAGGGAATGTATTTGGCATCCGGATTGGTATTAGGCCACCCACTTAGAACCCAAGCCATTATCCTCTTAAGAATTGGGTCAGAGTTAGTTGCCACAGCTATATCCTTGGCTGTTAAAGGCCAGTCCGGGATGTCCTGTAGGGACATTATTTGCCCCACAGGGGCAGGGTCATCCTCTGTTATGTTTAAAGGCAACCTGCTCAGGGCGTCCGCGTGACCCATGTCCTTGCCTGGTCTGTATTGGAGAGAAAATGAATATGCTGAGAGGAAAATGGACCATCTCAGCATTCGGGGTGACATGATTTGGGGAGTCTGTTTATCCGTAGTGAATAGCCCCAACAGGGGTTTGTGGTCAGTTAGTATGGTAAAGTTCCTACCATAAAGGTAGTCATGGAACTTTTTAACTCCTGCCACAATTGCCAATGCTTCCCTGTCAATCTGTGCATAATTTCTCTCAGCTTTGGTTAGTGTCCGAGAGTAGTATGCAATTGGTCTTTGTATTCCTTGGTTGTCTAAATGGCTGATCACGGCCCCCACACCATAAGGTGAAGCATCACACGCTAGGTAAATGGGTTTATTTTCAATGAAATGGGTTACAGTTGATTGGCTGGAGAGGATGTCTTTTAACGTTTGGAAACTCGCCCTATGCTTGTTAAGCCACTGCCATGGGGTTTTTTTATCCAAGAGCCTATGGAGAGGTTCTGCAATGGCAGCTTTGTGAGGCACAAATGTGTGGTAAAAATTTACTAAGCCAAGGAAGGCTTGTAATTCTGCCTTGTTTTTTGGTTCAGGTGCCAATTTAATTGCCTTGATTTTATCAGGGGTAGGATGAATTCCATTCTTGTCTATTCTAAACCCTAGAAATTCAGTGGACTTAACCCCAATGCTACACTTTTCCTTTTTTAGTTTTAGTCCAGCCCTCCTGAACCTTCCCAATACCTGTTCCAGTCGCTCCACTAACATTTCTTCATCTTTTCCAGCTATCAGGACATCATCAAAGTAAGGGCATACACCAGGTATGCCCTTTAAGGTCCTCTCCATCACTTCTTGAAAGATGCCTGGAGCTGCTGCAATACCAAATTGCAGTCTGTGGACCCGGAACGCCCCCTTGTGGGTAACGATCGTCTGTGCTTCTGCAGCCTCTTCAGAAACAGTCAATTGTAAGTACGCATGCGCCAAGTCTAACTTGGCAAACATGGCGCCGTCCTGGATCGTCGCGAGGACCTGCTTCACCGTCGGGACCGGGTAAGCATGTTTTTTCATTCCAATGTTGAGGGTGGCTTTGTAGTCAGCGCAGATTCTCACATCCCCGTTGGGTTTGAGGGGTGTGACAATCGGCGTTTCCCACAGGCCTCCCTCAACGGGTTCTAGTACCCCTTGGCCTACAAGCCGGTCGAGCTCGGCCTCGATTTTTTCCTTCAGCGCGAAAGGCACCCTTCGGGCCTTAAGCCTGATCGGTTTCACTGATGGGTCTAGGTTAAATTTAATCGGGGGCCCCTTGTATTTACCTAGAGACCCATCGAATACGTCTGCAAATTCATTGCAGACTGATTCGAGGGTCTTATTTTTAATTACTGAATTTATTCCCCCAACCCAAATGCCCAGGGCCGGGAACCAGTTAAGGCCAATTAGACTAGTCCTGTGCCCTTCAGTAACTATTAAATCTAAGACCCCCTTAAATCCCTTAAATTTTACTTTAAGGCTAGCCTTCCCTTTTATTTTTATGGGGCTTTTTTGGAAGTCTGTTAATTTAATTTTTGTTGAACTAAGTGGAATTTTCCTTCCACTTAATTGTTCAATCCTCTCAAGGGTTTCGCTGGAGATTATCGACACCGAAGCCCCTGAATCAATTTCCATTCTGCAAGGAACCCCTTGCAGATGGACTATGATTTTTAATTTTCCTTCTGGAAAATTGCTGTTTTTTCCTTTTCTCCTGCAATTGACACGCGCCACCTCCCCTCGATTTGGAATTTTAACCCGGGGTCTAGGGGACTCTTTGCCACTAAAGTAAGGGGTTACCTTACCTTCGGCCCACACATCTACTTCGTTGAGGCGGTTGTCCCGAGCCCGGCTCCTACAGATGGCCTGGATGTGGCCGGTCCTCCCGCATGCCCTGCACTTTGCATTTCTGAATCGGCAAGATGCACGAGGATGGTTGCCTCCGCAGCTGCCACACCGGGTTTGGCTGTCGTTGTCTTTCGGTCTGGTTGCGGTGTCCCTCCAAGGTCGTTGTGCCCCGGTTGCTGGTCTCTGTGGATTTGCGGTTTGTTGTCGGCGGTTAGGATCAGGCCCCTCGCTTCTGGACGGTCTTGGCGCCAATTTTCCGAATCGCCTTGAGACTTCGGCGATGTCGTCTTCCCACTGTTGATCCACCTCCCCGCAGTCCACATAGCCTTCTTGGTTGATCTCAGACGCCGCCGCCATGCTACTGTGGGGGGGGTCGCGATACCCGGTAGACTCATACGTTAAGAGTTCGTCTATCACCTCCTGCAGATCGCCGGTGGGTTTGGCGATTATTCTATTTTGTAGCTGCTCGTCACGCAAGCCCAGCACGACTCGGTCCCGAATTCTTATTTCTAAGTTGTCGTATTTGCATCGTACTGCGGCTTCTCTGACGGCAGCGACAAATTTTTGAATGGATTCGCCCGGTCTTTGGTTCCTTTTCTCGAAGATGCGGCGCCAGAATAGCTCCGATCTTCTAGGCGTGAAGTGGACCTTTAATTTGGCTAACAGGTCGGCATAAGGCACACTAGAGACTGGTTGCGGTTGGCACAGTCCGACAGCGATTCTGTAGACCGGTGTGCCGCAAATCGTTAGTAATGCCGCCGCCTTTTTCCTGTCTTCGGTGATTCCATTCACTAGCAGGAACCCTTCAACTTGTCCAATGTACTCTTCCCAATCCTCGGGGAAGTTTGGGTCGAATTCCTTCAATGACCCTATTTGCGCCATTCGGAGAATTTTCTATTCGCCGCGGCCGCTCGGTTGACTGTGACGCTTTTTCGAATTTGCCGCCTTTGCGCGACAATCGACGATTCTCTGGTCTTCAGTCTATCCCACCCTCGTCGCCAATTGTTTGGTTCTGATAGACGAGGACTCAGAGAGGTTTTGCTATCAAACTGGTTTATTTGATACACATAAGTCAACTGGCAACTGACAATTGTTGCAACCTTTTATAGTGGAACTGTTTGAACTGTAACCAATCAGCAGCGTTTATTTTCCCGCTTCTTGCTCATTGCAGCCAATGATTGCAGCAGAATCTCCCGCTCTAGTCCAGCAAATACTGCAGGCTGCAATTCCCTTGTTATTAACTATTTACATACACAACACTTTCATACCCTCTCCTTTCCCTCTTCTAGAAAATTGTGTCATTCTTTCTCTCTCCATTTCTCATCCTCTCCCTCTTTTCATTCTCTCCCCTTAATTGTTACTTTCGTCTCATTCTTTCCCTTATTCTCATTCTTCCTTTTCATTCTCTTCTCGTTCTCCCTCTCTTCTAATTCTGTCACTCTCTCTTCTAATTCTCTTTCTTTCTTTCTCCTTCTGTCATTCTTTCATCCTCATACGCTCCTTTCCCTCTTCTAGAAAATTGCCTGTCATTCTTTCTTTCACTCTATTCTCATCCTCTCCCAATTCTGTCATCCTTTCTCTATTTCTGTCACTTTGTCATTTTTTCGCTGTCTTCTCTCCACACACACAAACACACAAAGAGCGAGAGAGCGAGAGACCGAGTGAGCTCTATTTCTCCTCAAAAAGATTATTTTAGTTAAGAACTGCTTCAGTTCATTGTTTACGCTGGAATTTTTTTCTTCCCGTGGAACGTAAGCAAAACCTCGTGTTTGTCCAATAAATGGTAAATACCAAAAAGATAAAAAAGACACAATTGTTTTAGGGACGAAATCATGAGGAGAAATCCTGAGGTAAACGAACTGAGCGCAAAAGGGCAGCCAGGGAAAAAAAAAGGCGGGAAAAGAAAGGGAAAACTCCCCCTCCCCCCTCCACACCCAGAACGACCAAGCGCAGCGTCATACCCCATCCTTTCCTTCCTTCTCTGCCTCCCTTTTCCTTCCTTCCTTCCCCCATCCATCTTTCCTTCCCTGCCTCCGTCTTCCTTCTATCCTTCCGTTCTTGTCTTCTTTCCTTCCCCATCCTTTCCTTCCTTCTCTGCCTCCCTTTTCCTTCCTTCTCTCCGTCTTCCTTCCCCCATCCATCTTTCCTTCCCTGCCTCGGTCTTCCTTCTATCCTTCCGTTCTTGTCTTCCTTCCTTCCCCATCCTTTCCTTCCTTCTCTGCCTCGTCTTCCTTCCTTCTTTGCCTCCCTTTTCCTTCCTTCTCTCCCTCGTCTTCCTTCCTTCCTTCCCCCATCCCTTTCCTTCCCTGCCTCCTCGTCCTTCTCGTCTTCCTTCCTTCCTCCATCCAACTTTTTGTTGCTTCCTCCCATCCCTCCATTCTCCTCCTCTCCCTCATCTTCCTTCCTTCCTTCCTTCCTCCATCTCCTTCCCTCCGTCTTCCTTCTCTCCCTCCCTTCTCGTTTTCCTTCTCTCCCTTCTTGTCTTCCTTCCTTCTTTCCTTCATTTCCCAGACTCCAGAATGGCTCCCAGGGGCTGACCCACAAAATAGGAATACAGCTTTTTTTTTTAAAGGAAAAAAAAAGAAGGAAAAGCCCCAGACAATCACCCAAGGGGCAACCACTAGGCCCCATAGCCTCGCCCAGCAGAAGGCCCGGTTGCAGAATAGGGTCCAGAAGAGGAAGGGGGGAGTCACGTGGCCCGTTGGGGGGGGAGGGCTCACTGCGAGGGGAGGGGGGAGCCCCAACCTCCCCCCCAACTCTGCGACGCTCCTTCACTTCAGCAGCCGCTTCAGGGAAAGGTCGCCAGGGGGAGCCAGGCCACGCACACTTACAGCTGATTGGCCGGAGAGGGCCGGCGCGCCTCTGCCTGAGGCGCTCTGCGCTGGGATTGGTCCTTTTGGGTGTGGGAGGGGGAGGGGGGAGTTTCCCCTTTCTTTTCCCGCCTTTTTTTTTCTCCTCCCGGCCGCCCTTTTGTGTTCCGTCCGTTTACCTCAGGATTTCCCTCAGGATTTCCTCCCTAAAACAATCGTGTTTTTTAAATTCTTTTTGGCACTTACCATTTATTGGACAAACGGGAGATTTTACTTACATTCCATGGGGAGAAAAAATTCCAGCGTAAACAATGAACCGAAGCAGTACTTAAATAATCTTTTTGAGGAGAAATGGAGCTCTCTCTCTCTCTCTCTCTCTCTCTCTCTCTCTCTCTCTCTCTCTCTCTGTGTGTGTGTGTGTGTGTGTGTGTGTGTTTCTGTGGAGAAGACAGCGAAAAAAAGAATGAGAAGAATGAGAATAAGGGAAAGAAAGAATGACACAATTGGGATGAGAAGAGGGAGAGGATGAGAAATAGATGAAAAGAAAAAGAATGACACAATTTTCTAGAAGAGAGGGGATGAAAGGATGAAAGGGACAGAAGGAGAGAGAATTAGAATGAGAGAATGACAGAATTAGAAGAGAGAATGAGGGAGAAAGAAGAATGAGAATAAGGGAAAGAAAGAATGACACAATTGGGATGAGAAGAGGGAGAGGATGAGAAATAGATGAAAAGAAAAAGAATGACACAATTTTCTAGAAGAGGGAAAGGACAGGGTATGAAAGAGTGACAGAAGGAGAAAGAAAATGAGAGAAAGAATTAGAAAGAGAAGGACACAGAATTAGAAGAGAGAATGAGGATAAAGAAAGAAAGGGAGAGAAGGAGAAGAGAATGGAAAGGTGTAGATTATTATTCAGAAATTTCTAATGAGTGCAGAGGTCGAGAGAGGAAGCCACCGGAAAGTCAGAAATTCAGACAAGTTAATTACATGCAAATAAGAAAAAGCAGAGGTTGCTAGCTAAGAAACACAAAAATTGAGGATCAAGTTTAGAGCTTAAGCTAGCAAAGGTATAATCACAAAGAAAGATAGAGATGATTATAAGAATGGAGCTTTGTTAATAGAAAATTAGATGGTGAGAGATAGGATGTGCACAAAGGGACTTCCTGGAACGTGGAAGGGATACTAGTTTTAGGTCCAGATAATTGGGGAAGGGATGAGTGCAAAAGGGGAGGTGGGAATTGCAGGGGGGGGTTAGGATATAAAAATGTGTCAAACAGTTCTTTAAGTTCTGGCTGGACTGCTACGTGGGCTTCAGCTCCCCAAGCCTTTGCAAATGCTTCTTTTTAAACAAAACTTTGCTGCTGGAAATCCAAGTGAGTTTGTTTGGTTCGGGTTCTTGAGCCACCTTCCAAACAGAATGAAAAGAGAGAAAGAGAAAGAATGAGGGTCAGAGGAAGAATGAGAGAATGAGAAGAAAAAGAACGAGAAGAAGGGGAAGAAAAAATCAGAAGAAAGAGAAAGAATGGCACAGAGTGAGGGGGAGAGGACGAGAAGAGAGGGAGAGGATGAGAAATAGATTGAGAGAAAGAACGGCAGACAATTTTCTAGAAGAGGGAAAGAAGAGGAAGGTAGGAAACAATGACAGGAGAAAGGGACAGAAGGAGGAAGAATGGGGAGAGAAAAAGAACGAGAAAGAATTGAGAGAATGAGAGAAATGGTAGAATGAGAAGAGGAAGAAAATGAGATGAGGGAATGAGGAGGGAAAGAAAATAAAGAGGGTGAGAGAATGAAAGAAAAGAATGAGGGAAAGAATGAGGAGAGAATGAGAAAGAAAGTGAGAATGAGAAGAGAGAATGAAAAGGGAAAGAATGAGAATGAGGGTGAACGAATGAGAAAATAAGAACAATAGAATGAGAAATAAAGGAAAGAGAATGAGAAGAAAGAAGAGAAGAGTTAGAGAATGAGAAAGGGAGAGAATGAGAAAGAATGAGATAAAATGAGAAGAAAAAGAGAATGAGAGAATAAGGGAAAGAAAGAGAATGAGAAAAGAGAGAGATTGATGATTGTATTTTAATGCTTCTTTCTGAAATCCAAGAAAGATCCAGAGAACCCAGAAAAATCCTTTGCAATAAGAGAAGCAGAAAATGTTTTCCACAAACGACTTCCCAACCACACGGCAGAGGGGAGCAAATGCCTCTCTCGGTTCCTCGTTGTTCTATATCGGGGATGTCCAAACCCGGCAACTGTGGGACTTGTGGACTTCAACTCCCAGCATGCCCCAGCCAGCCCTGGAGGAGAAGCACCTCTAAAAGGGCAGGGGTCTTTCACGCTTCCTAGCACTGAGAATGACCAGCGGAACAGCTTGCCACCAGACGTTGTGGGTGCTGCAACCCTGGAGGTTTCTAAGAAGAGACGGGACAGCCATTTGTCTGAAATGGTCAAGGGTCTCCTGCTTGAGCACAGGGTTGGACTAGAAGACCTTCAAAGACCCTTCCAACTCTGTTATTCTGTAAGGGTCTCCCGCTCGAGCAGGGGTTGGACTAGAGGACCTCCGAGGGCCCTTCCAGCTCCATTCTGATCGAGCGAGGTCTTCCTGCATCCTCTCTGCTTCCTGAGAGACCCTGAGGTTTCTCCCCAATCGGCTTCCTCCCAGGTGGGCTGGAGCACCTGCCCTTCCCCCTCCTGAGCGGGGAGCTCCGAAAGGGAAAGTTGGAAGGGAAAGGGAAAGCTGCCAGTTCAGCCGGAGCCTTTCGGAGAAATAGCCTGTTCCCTGGTCTGTTCCAGCTCTATCCTATGCTATCCTAACCTATCCTATCCTAGACCTATCCTATCTTTCCTATTCTATCCTATCCTGTCCTGTGTCCTATCCTATCCCCTATCTTATATCATATCCTATATATCTCCTATCCTATCCTCTATCCTATCCTATATCCTATCTTTCCTATCCTGTGCTATCTTTTCTATCCTATCCTGTCTCCTATCTCCTATCCTATCCTATATCCTATCTTATGGCAGAAAGTGAAGAAGAACTAAAGAGCCTCTTGTTGCGAGTGAAGAAGGAGAGTGCAAAACTTGGGTTGAAACTTAACATTAAGAAAACCAAGATCATGGCATCTGGCCCTCTCAATTCCTGGCAAATAGATGGGGAAGAAATGGAGGTAGTGACAGATTTTATTTTCCTGGGCTCCAAGATCACTGCAGATGGGGACTGCAGCCAAGAAATTAAAAGACGCTTGCTCCTGGGAAGGAAAGCCATGGCAAATCTAGACAGCACACTAAAAAGCAGAGACATCACCCTGTCAACAAAAGTGCGTATAGTCAAGGCTATGGTCTTCCCAGTTGCAATGTATGGCAGTGAAAGTTTGACCATAAGAAAGGCTGAGCGCCAAAGAATTGAGGCCTTTGAACTATGGTGCTGGAGAAGACTCCTGCGAGTCCCTTGGACTTCAAGGCGATCAAACCGGTCAGTCCTAGAGGAGATCAATCCTGACTGCTCTTTAGAAGGCCAGATCCTGAAGCTAAAACTCAAATACTTTGGCCACCTAATGAGAAGGAAGGACTCATTGGAGAAGAGCCTAATGCTGGGAAAGATTGAAGGCAATAGAAGAAGGGGACGACAGAGAATGAGGTGGCTGGATGGAGTCACTGAAGCAGTAGGCGCGAGCTTAAATGGACTCCAGAAGATGGTAGAGGACAGGAAGGCCTGGAGGAATGTTGTCCATAGGGTCGCGATGGGTCGGACACGACTTCGCAGCTAACAACAACAACAACAATCCTATCTTTCCTATCCTATCCTATATAGCATTCTATTCTATTCTATTCTATTCTATTCTATTCTATTCTATTCTATTCTATTCTATTCTATTCTATTCTATTCTATTCCATATTTTCTATCCTATCCTATATCCTATCCTATCTTCTATTCTATCTCCTATCCTATCCTATCTCCTATCCTATATATCTCCTATCCTATCCTATATCCTATCCTATCCCCTATCCTATATCATATCCTATATCATATCTCATAGCCTGTAGCATATCCTATTCTATATCCTATCTTTCCTATCCTGTCCTGTCCTGTCTCCTATCCTATAACCTATCCTATCTCCTATCCTATCTCCTATCCTATTCTATATCCTATCTTTCCTATCTTATCCTATCTTTTCTATCTTATCCTATCTCCTATCCTATCTCCTATCCCCTATCCTATCCTATATCCTATCTTTCCTATCCTATCCTATATAGCATTCTATTCTATTCCATTCCATTCCATTCCATTCCATATTTTCTATCCTATCCTATCTCCTATCCTATTCTATCTCTTATCCTATATATCTCCTATCCCATCCTATCCTATATCCTATCCTTTCCTATATCCTATCTTTCCTGTCCTGTCCTATCCTGTCTTCTATCCTATCTCCTATCCTATCTCATATCTCCTATCCTCTATCCTATCCTATATCCTATTTTTCCTATCCTATATCCTATCCTATCCTTTATAGCATTCTATTCTATTCTATTCTATTCTATTCTATTCTATTCTATTCTATTCTATTCTATTCTATTCTATTCTATTCTATTCTATTCTATTCTATTCTATTCTATTCTATTCTATTCTCCCCCAGGACCCCAACTTGGAGCACCATTGAAGCAAGCAGGCCTCAAAGGGTGGAGAGTCAGCGTTGCCCTCCCCCCCCCAAGCCTTTTCAAAGCAAGGAAAGCGAAACTCCCTTTTGCAGCCAAGAGTTGTTGGCCGCTTTCAAGGGTTGCGCAATCTCCGGACTCTCCCCCCCCCCATCGAAATCTCCGCCTGCAATCAGAAGGACGGGGAGATCCGGCAGAGCAGCAGCCACGGAGAGCAGTGGATCCACCGGATCCCTTCCACTAGGTGAGAGACACCTCCCCCCCCCGCTCCAAAGCGCCAAGACCCCCCCCCCAAGTTGGCATTGCTGTGGTGACAGAGAGGAACTGGGTGAGGGGGGTGGGGGTGGGGGTCTTCCTGGGCATCTGGTGGGAAGGGGGTCAAGGGCCGACTCCTTTGACGTGACTACAAGGGGTCCCTCGTCTGGAAGGGCGGGGGAGCAGACCAAAGCTCTTGCAGGGATTGGGTTCCGTTAGTCGAGAGGAAAGGAGGACGGGGGGGGGGATATGATAGCAGCATTCCAATATTTGGGGGGGCTGCCCCAAAGAAGAGGAAGGGGTTCAACTATTCTCCAAAGCCCCAGAAAGCAGGAGAAGCAGCAACGGATGGAATCTAATCAAGGAGAGAAGCAATGTGGAATTCAGGAGAAGGTCCTAACGGTGGGGACAATTAGCCAGTGGAACTGCTTGCCACCAGAGGTTGTGGGTGCTCCAACCCTGGAGGCTTCTCAGAAGCGACTGGACAGTCACTTGTCTGAAATGGTCAAGGGTCTCCGGCTTGAGCAGGGGGCTGGACTAGAAGACCTCTGAGGTCCCTTTCAGCTCTGTCGTTCGGTAAGGGTCTCCTGCTTGAGCAGGGGGCTGGACTAGATGACTTCCAAGGTCCCATCCGAATCTGTTATTCCATCAGGGTCTCTTGCTTGAGCAGGGGTGGACTAGATGACCTCCAAGGTCCCTTCCAGCTCCGTCCTCTTGTGATTCTGTAAGGGTCTCCTGCTTGAGCGAGGGGGGGGCTGGACTAGAAGACCTCTGGGGTCCTGTCCCGCTGTATTCTGATGGACTGGGTGGGTGGGTCAGCTGGGATGTTCCAGGATCCCGTCTTCCTCCTTAGCAATCGGAAACGGAGGAGGGAGGGGGAGGGAAGAGCAGGGGACTCAGCAACAAGGGTGACTCAAAAGCCCCTGTGTTGTTCAGAGGGGGGGTATTCCTGAGAATTTGGGGAGGGGGTCTGGCTACTTTTCTGACGTTTCTGACGAGCCCCAGTCCAGGCAGCCAGAGGAGGGGAGAGCTAAGAACCAGAGAGTAGGGAAGGGACACCTTGCTTTAAAGCCCCCCCCCCGACCCTTAGGACTCTCAGTCCCATCTCCCTCCCCTCCCACGTCCTCCCCCAGGAACATTTCCAGTGATCCCCTGCCTCCAGGGTTCGCCCTCCCCCGTTTCTGTCTCTCTCTCTCTCTCTCTCTCTCTCTGTGTTTCTGTTTTGTGTGTGTGTGTGAGAGAGAGAATGGTAGGGAGTTGGTGCTGCACTCTCCTTCCCGCTTCCGTGAAAGCCTCCCTTGAGCAAATTGGGGTGGTGGGGGGTGTGGCTGAAGCCCCAGCCCTGAGGGACCCCTTCCGGGATGGGGAAAAAGAGGAAGTTTGCAGGCGTTTTTGCGCCCCACAGTGTGGCACTGCCCCGTTTCCATCCCCCACGGCCTGGTGGCATCCATTTTTTCACCATGCAGCAATGGCAGTGGCCTATTTTTTGTGCCCCGCGGTGCAGCGGTGGCCCATTTTCACACCCCTTGGCATGGCAGGAGCCTGTTTTTGCATCCAAGGCACAGTGCCTCTTTTTGCACCCCACGGCTGCAGCACTAATGCAAGGGAGGGGGGTGCTCCCACATGCGCGCCACCCGGCTGCAGCCCACAAGTTGGGTACCTCTGACCTAAAGGAATAAGACAGGAACGACAAGGATACTGATAAAGGAATAGTACCAGGAGTTCTCGGTTAGTGACCATTCGAAGTTACGGTATGAATGACAACAAGTGACTGAGGACCGCTTAGCTTTCCCATGGTCTTGTGATTTATGTTTGAAGGCTGGACAACCGACTCGTTTTTACGACGGTCGTAAAGTGTTCCGGAGTCACACAATCCCCTTTTCCGACCTTCCGACAAGCAAAATCAATGGGGGAAACCCTACTTGCTTCACAACGGCATGACTAACTGAAGAACTGCAGTGATTCACTTAGTGACTGTGGTGAGAAAGTTGTCAAATGGGGCAAGGCTCACTTACCTTTCTCACTTAACTCTCCCACTCACCACAGTGGGAGTCGTGGAAAGAGTAACAACACACGATTACCGCTGATTGATCAAAGAAAGGCAGTCTGAGCTGGGATTGGTTGCCTTGAATGAAAAGGGGGCGTTTCCATGTTTCTTGCCTTTTTACCCTGTGTGCCCTTGTTGCGCATGAATTTAAAAACAAATTAAATCCTCTAATTGGGTTGCAAAGAAAACGAAATTTATTGCTAGCAAAGCAAAGAAAATGAGCAGTTTGCAAAGCGCGATGGATCCGAGTCAGGACTTCACGCAGGAAGTTCTGAAGCAGCAGACAACACGCGAGCCACGTTGAGCAGTCATTTTTATATATCCTATCGCGATGCCCCATTTCCCTTCCCCTTTGATGCCATTGGAAAGACCCGCAGAGGTCACAATCTATCAGAAGCGCCTAACCGGAAGATATTATCTCTGTCCTCGTCTGGTCAGGTTTCCTGAACATCCGACATACTATCATATGTGGGCATGTTGTGGTTCGGGCCGAAATTCACAGTTTATTCTTTAGTTTTAGTGCACTCATCCTGTATATTTTTAAAACATCCTTTTCCCTTTAACTGTTTCCCTCACCCTGTATGCCAAGGGTCCACAACCACCGGGCTGTAGACTGCTACCGGTTCACGGCCTGTTAAGAATTGGTCCGTGCAAGTGAGCAAAGCTTCATCTGTGCGTATGTGGGATCTAGGCAGGGTGTGACACCATCCTCCCCCTGTCCATGGAAAATTTGTCTTCCGCAAAACCGGTCCCTGCTGCCCAAAATGTTGGGACCACTGCTGTGTGCTCTCCGAGTTCCACCTCATGAAGTTCCTGCTGTGTTGATTTACCTGGCAATGCTCTTGTTTGCCTCTCTTGTTTACTGTGAATGTATTTGTGGACATAAAACCACAAGTTTGTGTCAGCGGTCCTGACTCCATTTTGTCAGAAATTCTGTTTCCATTTTGCACCACAGATCAAACAAGGAGCAATGTAAGGACCCACCTCAGCTAACCACACAAGAAAGCAGGACTCTTGAAACAGGCATTGTCTCAAAAGGAAACTTTTATTAGAAAAAGGCAGGGTCTGAGGAAAATCCCGCTTAAACGATATAGTTAGACTAGCAATATTCCTCCTTCCACCAAAATCATAATGTTCATTTGGAATCTAGCCAATCCACAGGTGGCACGATGTGCGGGTAACTGGCACAGTTGGTACGCATCTTCTCCAGTTTCATTTCTCCATAACCGTCTCCCTGATAAGCGAGGCACATTCCTTTCTCAAGGTGGCAAACGTGAGAGAGGAAAAGTAGAAAGCGAAAGTTATCCCAACTGAAAGCAAATATTCCTCCTACCCCCAGCAGAATGGCAGATCCCAAAGCAAAAGCACAAGAGTATATATGCAAGGAAAACAATAAGGTTTGGGGGACCTGATGAGCACAGTCACCATGTGCTTTACTGCTCAATACTTTTAACTGTAACAGGAATCAGGCACCTTTTACTTAGAACAAAAGAACATAGTCATTGAGCAGACAGGAATCCCCTTCCCCAAAGTCTTTACAGGGGTGGTTTTTGGGCAGCGTATCCAATGGCCCTTTCATGAAATGGCTTTCTGATGTTGGAGAGCGGGGGACAAACCTGGGGAAGGGGCTTCAGGAAGGGGTATGAAGTGACCGTAGCACAACATTAAGACACCAGTCAGTCGTGGCCTCCTATGGATGGTTCTTCTCTCTTGCAGGACAGCAGAAGAGTCAGCGACCCGCGAGAGCCGATCATGGCCCAGACGGACGATGCCATCGAGACCCCAGGCCTGGGCCGCCCCTTGCAGCTGGGGATGCTGTACGACTGCCGCAAGGATGCCCTCATCCCCGGTAGGAGCTGGAGGAGAGAGGCCGATGAGTCTTGGGAGGGAGGGAGATGGGCACTGCCATAGATGCACAGGCTCAGCCCAGCGACAGAGTGGAGCTCCTGGGCACATGACCTGCTGGTAACAGCTAGCTAAGTAGGACCTTCTAGCTGGGAAGGCGTATCCATCCCTTGGCCGGGCACACAGCAGGGCTGTCCTCGACTACCAACCACCGGGTAGGTTCCCAAACCAGTGAAATGCTTTGGAAAATGGCTAAAAAAATGGAGCTGTGATCCCAGAGGCCTGAAGTGAAGGATGTAATTCTCAAGTTGTGGTGTTGCTGCTTTTTCCCGTGGAGCGGGGTGGGTGGGGGTGGCGCGGGCCTGAACAGAGAAGAGGCCTCTGAACCCCTGATAAAAAACCGAGCTTTCTCCCAGGGAGTTGGAGATCTGCCTTGAAATCCATAGGTCAGAGTTCCCCCAACGTTTCTGGCTTTGCGGACCAGTGGGGCAGGGGAGGGATTGTTCCGCACAAATGGCCAGCCAGCATGTGTGTTCCACTTGCACGAGAAGCGTGCACGCGCCCCTGCCGCTTGCTTTGAAGGGAGCACCCGTGAGGGTACTTGTCTGCTCCCCATCCAAATGAGGAGGCGCGCACGCTCGCCAGCTGTCTCTGCAGCCCAGTTGTAAACCCCCCATAGCCCACTAGTGGGCTGTGCCCCCCCCAAGGCTGGGGACCCCTGCTATAGGTGCATAGCAGTTCCCATTCCTCTCTACTCAGTCGAAAGCTTTTGGAGATAGTGGTATTTGGCAAAACAAGCATGAGGATTCTCTGGTGATGGTCGGACAGAGCAAATGAGGGAAATTATGACTCCACTGTCCCAACACTCTGGGGCTCCTCTATCCAGCTGCAGGTGTTCTGGAAGACTGTTCAGTTCATGTCCCTGTTTTCAACTCTTCCATGCAGGCATGACCCTTTGGGACTACAGCTCTCTGCAGAAGGACCTGACCACCAGGCCTCAGCCCAATACAGCAACTAAAATCATTGCATCTGACACTATTGATGACAAGGCCTCTGCCCTGGACATCTCAGGATCCCTCAAGGGCAGCTTCCTGGGGGGGCTGATTGATGTGAGAGGATCGGCCAAATATCTTCACGACACCAAGAAGTCCAAGCAACAGGCCAGAGTCACCGTTCAGTACAAAACCACCACCAACTATGAACAGCTGACCATGAGCCACCTGGGAATCCAGAATATCTCCCACCCAGAGGTTTTTGTGCATGGCACAGCCACCCACGTGGTCACCGCCATCCTCTACGGAGCCCATGCGTTCTTCGTGTTTGACCGAGAGGTTTCTTCAACGGAGATGGTAAAAAATGTAGAAGGAGACCTCCACGTTACAATCAAGAAGATTATATCCGTCACAGGACAAGCAGATATGAAGCTAAACGAGGAGGAGAAAGAGAATGCTCTGAAGTTCAGTTGCACGTTCCATGGAGACTTTTCTCTGGAGAAAAATCCAGTGACCTTCCAAGATGCCATGACAATTTATGAGACTCTGCCAAAACAGTTAGGGAAAGATGGGGAGAAGGCTATTCCTGTGTGGGTCTGGCTCTACCCACTGGCCAAGCTGGATCCCAAAGCAGCTAAGATGGTCCGTGAGATCAGCCTAGCATTGATCTTTGATACTGAAAGGATCTTGGAGGAACTCAACGAACTCCAGATGGAAAGCAATGATCTAGCCAAGGATCCCATTTGTGACACCTTCCCTGACATCAAGAGGAAGATCAAGCAGTTCAATGACTTGTGCAAGCAACACAGGCAGACTTTCCAGAAACAGCTGGCCAGAATGTTGCCTTCCATCCGGGGTGGAGGGCAGAAGGAAGCGACCCTTGTGGACATATTGATGTCCATCAACCAGTCACCCTTTAACAGTCAAAGACTCTATGAATTTCTGGACACCAAGAAAAGAGAAATTAACTTTGTCAAATCTTACCTCACTATTCTAAGTGAAGTGCAAGTTATCTCATCTCGGAGCAAGCTGGAGGAAATAGTACTGGACCCCCAGAATGTATACGTGGTCGCCTTTATTTTCACCTCTTTGTACAAAAAGGAGCCATTTCTCCTTAGCTTACAGGACTGGCTTCAGGAGCAATTCTTGCCAGGATCAGCTAAGTCCACAAGGTCCACTCCTGGCGTGAAGAAAGGCAAGGCCTGGTTTGAGAACAAGGAGAGGACCCAGAACACTCGTCAAGCTGCCAAATCCATTCAAGACTTTTTCAGTATCAACCAATCGAATAAGAAGGTCCACTTTGTCGTGGCCTCACTCCCAGATGAGGAGACTCCAGGAGCCTCAACATACCTTTATGAAGACGGAGAGCTGGTCAGCAAGAATTTTGAGTTGCCCTCAAAACCTCTCCCTTTCCTGATCAGTGAACTGAGACACGACAGCATTCACCTGAGGTTTCAGCCCGCTGAATATGGAAAGGGTACAATCTCCAGCTACCTGGTAGATTACAAGATTTCAGGGGGGAAAAACTGGAAGACCGTGAGGACAGAGGATGTCGGGGAGATGTTCCTGCTGAAAGATCTGCCTCCAAACACAGAGTACCAGTTCAAGTACGCTGTTGGTTGCAAGCTGGGCCTTAGTAAAACCAGTGACCTGAGCCCACCTATAAAGACCCTTCCCACCAGCCCGCCTGAGAAATTAAGAAAGGTCACTGCGGCATCTTCTGTCATCTCTGTGGCCTGGATGAGTCCTAGCATCGTTGCCTCGGGAGTTGTGGTCAAGGAGTACAAGGTGGAGTACAGAACGGTGGAGGCTGGAGTTGGGAAGGACCAGTGGACTGAAAAAAGGACTGGGAGAAAAATAGAGGTTTACCCTATTGAAGGTCTGAAGCAGCAAACAGCGTATAGAATACGGGTGTCTGCTGTTTGTGATCATGAAGCTCTGAGTGTCCCCAGTGAGGAGGTGGAGATCTCCACATCACTGGAGGAAGAAGATGCAGACAATGTAGCCCACCAGTTCCTTCAGGAAAGCTCCCTAGTGGAGGAGAGACAACCATTCATGTTTGCCCTTCCTCTGAAGAAAGTCCCCTCAGATGCCTCCACCTCCTCTCTCCTCTACCAGCTTGGAGAGGAGAACTTGGAAGTGCCCAACAAAGTGATCCTGGTGATGGGAGCAACAGGGTATGGGAAAACCACTCTGATCAACGGGATGATCAATTATATCCTGGGTGTCCAGTGGGAAGATAATTTCCGATTCAAACTCACTCATGAAACCACCCAGAGAAGCGAAGCTGGAAGCAGGACGTCTGAAGTCACAGCCTACATGGTGAATCATCGGAAGGGTTTCCGGATCCCCTATTCTCTCACAATAATCGACACTCCGGGATTTGGAGGCACAAGAGACGCAGAGCAAGACAAGCTGGTTGAGGAGCATCTCCGAGAGCTTTTCTCCACCCCAGGGGGCATTGACCATGTTGATGCCATCTGCTTGGTGGCCCAGGCCTTCCTTGCCCCTTCAGCTCACGCCCAGAAATGTGTCTTTGATTCCATTCTGTCCATGTTGGGGAAAAACGTGAAGGATAACGTCCAACTCCTGATCACCTTTTCAGATGGGGGGACACCACCTGTCCTGGAGGCCCTCAAGGAGGTTGACCTGCCGTGTGCTCAGTCGGGAACCCCTCTGCACTTCAGATTCAACCATTCAGCTCTTTTTGCTCACCAAGAAAATGGAGGAAGCCGTAATGGGGCTGCTGAAATGTTCTGGAAAATGAGCACAGAGAGCATGAAGGATTTCTTTGAGTCATTAAAGAGGCTGGAAAGGAAAAGTTTAGCCTCCATCATGGAGATACTGAAGGAACGTCATGAGCTGGAAGCTGCTCTTAGAAGACCTCCCTCTCTTAAGGTTGAACCAGTCCAGCCAAAGAGTTTCCAGATCAGTATTGATCCAGTTTCCGTAGGGAAGCCTTCAGTCTCCAGGTACCAGGTGGAATATCGGATCGCAGGAGAGAAAAATTGGAAAAGTCTCCATACCGAAGGCCCCAAGGTTCAATTTGCCGTGGAAGATGTCCACCTAAATCTCCAGTACCAATTCCGATGCGCTGCTGTGACTCAAGTAGGGCTCAGTCAATGGAGCGAGGCAGTCACTTGCATCTGTCCTTCTTGGAGGCCTGAAAAGGTGAGGAGGAGGAGGAGGATTGGGAAGAGGAGGAGGAGGGGAAGAAGAGGAGGGAAGGAGGAGGAGGAATTAGAATATAATAGGGCTGGAAGGGACCTTGGAGATCTTCTAGTCCAGCCCCCTGCTCAAGCAGGAGAACCTATACCATCTCGGATAGGTGACTGTCCAGTCTGTTCTTAAAAACCTCCAGTGATGGAGCACCCATGATTTCTGGTGGCCAGCTGTTCCACTGGTTAATTGTCAGGAAGTTTCTCCTTCATTCCAAGGGCCGGGAGAAAGGGGGGGGGCTCGGCAGATAGGCCGGGCCGTGGAGAATGTCTGGGGGAGGGCCAGGAGGAAAGCAGGCTGCAAATAGGAGGAGGCAGGGGGGGTCTCCAGGAGAAGGAGACCAAGGATGGGAGGCAAAAAATCCTATACTGTATTCCATGCAATATTAAACTCTTTCCGCTATGTATTCAAGAGTGGGTAGAGTAGGACAATGGGGGAGGGGGAAGAGGAGGAGGAGGAAATAACCTGACCTCCTGCAGTTTGGGGAATCTCCGCCTCTTCTCCCCCACTTGAAATCTGGGTTACTCGAGACACCCCCAGAATCCCTGCCAACTCGAGAGTCCCCAGCCTCCTTTTCACACACACCCCGTTTTTCTTCCCCACCAGGCTCGTCGTCAAGGAGCGGCGCAGACACAATTTGGACGATGTTATGATTGGGGTAAGATTCCTTCTTTCAACGTCTTGTAAACCTTCTTCTGCCACTTTGGGCTAAGAAGCTTCGATGCAACGTTCACACGTCCTCCCGGAGAGTTTTTTAGAACGAGAGCTTCTGAGGGAGGAAATGGCATGGAAAGGCTGGGCAAGAGAGGGGGGGGGGGAAGGAGGAATCTTTGGACCCTCTTCCCGGTGTCAGAAGAATTTCCCGGTTCGTTTCCAGCTGGGAAAAGCCGAAAAGTGAGAGAGACGTGACTTCGGCCTTCCTGCCTTGCAAGCTGGTCTCCCAAGTCCTGAGTTGTGGTTTTTATATGCTTTTTCTGCCCCAGGGCTGTGGGTTTGCTGGTTTCTTCTTTTGCGCTTTCATGGTTGTCCGATGCTCCCTTTCTTGTCCGAAGCGATTTTTCAGTGGTCCAGTTTCTCTTTTGGGAGGGCAAGGAGTTTTTGGCGACTTGGCTAACTTGAGTTTCCCAATCGGCTTGAGGTTTTCAGTTGCAACATTTTATCAGGCATGCCCAGAAGTTCAGCCAAAAGGCTTTTCCGAGGAAAAAAAAGGTCTGTCCGCGTGTTTTCTAATAGGGACAAGAATATGGGAGTTTTGTCAGGGTAAATCTTCCAGCACCAGCTGTCTTTTTTTTTTTTTTTTTTTTTACCGATGGAAGTTCGGAGGCCTTTGTGCGCGTTCGGAAGAGCAGAGGACCTAAGTGTCAGAAGGGACCTTCTGCCTGTGGCAGAAGATCCTATATCATCACAGAACAAACAGTTGTCCAATCTTTTCTTGGAAACCTCCAGTGACGGAGCGCCCACAACTTCTGAAGGCAACTCGTCCTGCCAATTAACAGCGGACAGAACAATTAGTCAGGAAATTCCTCCTTAATTCCAAGGTGCTTCTCTTCTCGATTAGTTTTCCGTCCGTTGCTTCTTCTCCTGCCGGTCCATGGACCGTGGGGTTGGGGGCCCCTGTCTTAACAGCTGTTTTACATTATGGTGGACACCCCCCCAAAAAAAGTTACTTATGACCCGATCCTGAAATTGCAGTCCCTAAATGGTCATTTGTACTTATGACTGACCCCAAGGACACTGCAGGACCCCGCACCTATTCTACCCATCCCACCATCTGGTCCCCAAACATGTTCCTGCTGCTCTTTCTCCTTCCACATCAGGTCCCCGTAATGGTTTCCCTCTGACTTTAATCGGATTCTCACACACACACCCCTAGGCTGATACCTTCCTGAGCAACACCACTAGCCCTTAGACTTATCCAGACTTCTATACCGCTTCACGGTGTTTTACAGCTCTATCTAAGTGGTTTACAGAGACAGCCTGTTGCCCCCAACCATTGTGGGTCCTCACTTACCGCCCTCGGAAGGATGGAAGGCTGAGTCAACCTTGAGACGGTCAGGATCGAACTCTTGGCTGTTGACAGAATTAGCCTGCAATGCTTCATATTAACCAGTGCACCAGGATGGCTCACCACAGAATGGAATGGAAGGGGGTGGGGTGGGATGGGAATCTGCACGGCTGAGCAGCCCATTGCAGCAACTCTGGGAGATTCCTGTGAAAACATCCCTGAAGCACTGCAAGGCAGAGGTGACCCTTCCAAAGTGCTCCCCATTTCCAGCCTGCTCAATAGCACCCCGACATGTTGTGAGAAAACGTCTGGATTCCTTTTTTGCAACATTGTCTTCCAAACTCGCAGGGGAGGACGCCGAACTCCGGCTGATCCTGCTGGGGAAGGCCGGACGCGGGAAGAGCGCCACGGGCAACAGCATTCTTGGCCGCCCGGTGTTCGAGTCCATCCTGGAACTGAAGACCACCACCCTGAAGTGCCAAAGGGGTCAGGGAAGCTGGAAGGACAGGAAGGTCTCTGTGGTCGACACACCCAACATTTTCGATTTTAAAAACCACAATGAGACTGTACAACGTGAGATTGGGGCTTGCATCGCACTCTCCCGGCCTGGCCCCCACGCCCTGATCTTTGTGACCCAGGTGGGATGCTTCACTGCTGAAGATGTGAGAGCTGCAAAGCGGGTCTGGGATATCTTTGGGGTCGAGTCGGCCAGGCACATGATCGTCCTCTTCACCTGCCTGGATGAATTGAGAGGGCAAGCCCTGCATCAGTACATCCACAAGTCTGACAACCACAATCTGCCGGAGCTGATCCAGGGATGTAGGAACCGCTACTGTGGCTTCAACAACAAGGCCACGGGAGCCGAGCAGGAGAGGCAGGTCTCGGAGCTGATGGCGATGGTGCAGAGAGTCGTTTTGGACAACAGGGGGAGACACTACGTCAACCAGCTGTACGACTTGCCTATGGTACGGGATCAGCGGGTCATAGAGCGGAATCAAATGGCAGCGTGGAACTGGGCGAGGGCAGTGCTCTTTTTGGGCATCTGGTGGAGCTGCTCCGTTCATACGAGAGCAAGGGGTCCCTCCTCTCTGGGAGACCCCAACGGATGGGTGGGACAGCAGAGACCCTCATGTTAGGACAGGCAATCGGGGGGAGGAGGGAGGCTAATGGGTGGAGAGCATGCAATGGCCCCCTCAAGAAAGGGGGTCCGCCAGCTCCAGTTCCCCTTTTTTTCCTGTACCGGCTTCCCCCCACCCCCCGTCCCTTCCCTCCTTCTCTCTGTGCCCCCCTCTTTTCTTCCCTTCCTGGGTCCCTTCTAAGCACCTCAGCCCCCCCCCCCAGTTAGCTCCAGAGCAGCTTCTAGGCGAAGCCTTGAATAGGGTGGGGGATCATGCTGCGGTTTCTGGGCATGAATGGGGTGGCAGCTGGCTCCCTGCCCCACTGGACACGCCGAGACCCCTGGAAGTCGAAACCCCTGTCTGACCCGTGTTTCCTTTCCACTCTTCCAGGCAGCCACGGATCAGGCCACACGAGGTAAGTGAGGAGGCCACGTCTGGAGTTTTGGGGGGGAGGAGCAACAAAGATTAGGGGCCTGGAGGCTAAAACATCGGAAGAACGGGGGCAGGAATTGGGGTTTGGCCAGTCTAGAGAAAAGAAGGACTCGGGGGGACACGATACCATCATTCCAATATTTGCGGGGGGTTAGGGTAATGGTGGACAACCCCCCAAAAGGTTACTTATGACCTGATCCTGAAATTGCAGTCCCTGAAACAGCCCTATGGTCATTTGTACTTGGGACTGACCCCAAGGACACTGCAGGACCCCCCACCTATTCTACCTGTCCCACCACCGGGTCCCCAACAGGTTCCCGCTGATCTTTCTCCTTCCACACCAGGTCCCCGTGAAGGTTTCCCTCTGGCCTTAATCGGATTCTCACACACACACACACACACACACACACACACACACAAACAAACACACCCAGGCTCATACCTTCCACCTCCCTGAGCAATTGCAACAGCCCTTAGATTTATATGCCACTTCCCAGTGCTTTACAGATCTCTCTAAGCAGTTTGCAGAGTCAGCGGATTGCTCCCCTGCAATCTGGGTCCTCATTTGACCGATGTGGAAAGGACAGAAGGCTGAGTCAGCCTTGAGAAGGTCAGGATCGAACTCTTGGCTGTTGACAGAATTAGCCTGCAATGCTGCATATTAACCACTGCAGCACGATGGCTCACCACCGAATGGAATGGGGTTGGGATGGGATGGGAATCTGCATGGCTGAGCAGCCCATTGCACCAACGCTGGGAGATTCCCGTGAAAACATTCCTGAAGCACTGCAGGGCAGGGCTGACTCTTTTCCAAAGTGGTCCCCATTTCCAGCCTGCTCAATGACACTCCGACATGTTCTGAGAAATGTCTGGATTCCTTTTTGCAACATTGTCTTCCAAACTCGCAGGGGAGGACGCCGAACTCCGGCTGATCCTGGTGGGGAAGACTGGAGGCGGGAAGAGCGCCACGGGCAACAGCATCCTCGGCCGGAGGGTGTTCGATTCCATCTTGGGGGCAAAGGCCACCACCCTGAGGTGCCAAAGGGGTCAAGGAAGCTGGCATGACAGGAAGATCTCCGTGGTCGACACCCCCGACATTTTTGATTCTGAACCCGACAGTGAGACTGTGCAACGCGAGATCAGGGCTTGCGTCGAACTCTCCCGGCCAGGCCCCCACGCCCTGATCTTTGTGACCCAGGTGTGGTGCTTCACTGCCGAAGATGTGGCAGCTGCAAAGCGGGTCACGGAAATCTTTGGGGCTGGGTCCACCAGGCACATGATCATCCTCTTCACCTCTGAGGAGGATTTGAGAGGGAAATCCCTGCAGGAGTACGTCCGAAATTCCGACAACCGCAATCTGCGGGACCTGATCTGGCATTACGGGAACCACTTCTGTGGCTTCAACAACAAGGCCACGGGAGCCGAGCGGGAGAGGCAGGTCACGGAGCTGATGGAGACGGTGCAGAGAGTCGTTTCGAAGAACCAGGGTGGAAGCTACATCATCCGGCTTTAATGAGGGGCCCAAGGTACGGACGGGATGAGCGTGTCAAGAGAGCAGAATCAAATGGCAGAGTGGAACTGGGCGACGGCGGTGCTCTTTCTGCCGGTTTACAAGAGAGCAAAGGGTCCCTCTTCTCTGGGAGACCCCAATGGGTGGGTGGGACAGCTGATGCCCTCATGTTAGGACAGGCAGTCGGGGGAGGAGGGAGGCTAATGGGTGGAGAGCATGCAATGCCCCCCCTCAAGAAAGGGGTTCCCCGAGCACTACGTCCCCTTTTATCCCTCTACCTGCTTCTCCTCCTGTCCTTTCCCACGCTGCCCCCCCTCCTTGCTTCCCTTCCTGGGTCTCTTCTGAGCACCTCAGCCACCCCACCCCACCCCGGTTAGCTTCAGAGCAGCTTCTGGGCGATGCCTTGAATGGGGTCAGGGACCAGGGCTGCGGTTTCTGGACACGAACGGGGTGGCAGCTGGCTCCCTGTCCCACTGGACATGCCGAGGCCTCTGGGATTCGGGACCCATGTCCGTCCCGTGTTTCCTTTCCAGTCTTCCAGGTAGACACGGATGTGGAGGCCACGCCGGATAACAGAGGAGGCCACGTCTGGCGTTTTGGGAGCTGAAGAACAACAAAGAGGATTAGTGGCCTGGAGGCTAAAACATCGGAAGAACGGGGGCAGGAATTGGGGTTTGGCCAGTCTAGAGAAAAGAAGGACTCGGGGGGGGGGGGAGACACGGTAGCAGCCTTCCAATATTTAGGGGGGCTGCCAGAAACAGCACTCCTCACTAGCCTGATGATGTTACCTACTTTGGGCCATGCAACGTTTGCAAGAAAATCACGAAGCTCAGAGGTCCACCGAGGACCCCCATTATTCTTCTTCCTCCTCCCCCCCTCCTCCTCCCTCTTGTATCCTGATCTGGAAACAGACTAAGTGCGGCCAGAAACCTAAGAGGCAAAAACAAGCTAAGGATCAGTCTGGATGAGAAACGCACACACACAGACACACCCCATACCCCCACCACCTATCCATTTCCCCACACTGTGATTAATGGCCCTCTTTGTCCTTAGGGAGAGATGCGGATAGAGCTGGGGTGTCAAACGGCCGGATGCGTCATGCCGAAACTGGCAATGGGCACATCCCGCGACATTGCGAGTTTGACACCCCTGGAATGGAGGACGGGAAGCAACAGGGAGATCTTGATGCAGGACGGTTGTCTTAGCAGAGAGGCCCCCAAACGTTCGGAAACCAGGGACCAGTTCTGTGGAGAGAGGTTTTTCTGTGGATCGTGTGTGTGTGTGTGTGTGTGTGTGTGTTGGCTTCGTGTGCTTTGCTTATTTGTGCGGCCCACTTGCCGGCATGCTGTGGACCAGTGCAAGTGCACGGACCGGGGGTTGGAGACCCCGGTGTTATCAGCTGTTTTACATTACGGTGGACCCCATCTTTTAAAAAAAAGTTAAACTTATGACCCGGTCCTGAAATTGCAGTCTCTGCAGCAGCCCTGTGGTCATTTGTACTTGGGACTGACCCCAAGGACACTGCAGGACCCCCCACCTATGCTACCCATCCCCCCACCTGCTCCCCAAGAGGTTCCCGCTGGTTTTTTTCCTTCCACACCAGGTCCCCGTAACATCATGGTTCCGATTAATGAGACAGTTCAAACAACATTCAGGCATTATTTTTCTAAAAAGTCTAGAATAATGAGAACGGAGCATCGGCACTCGTGCATGGATGCCAGAATCTGAATTCTCCTCTCCCAAACCTATCGTATCATACCCAACTCCCTCCCCTAATTATACGTCATTAATCACATTTTCTAAATAGCCCCCCAAAGAAAACGCAAGCTTCACTTCTGTTATCTTGCGGGCCATTCTTATCGAATTTATACATATGGTCCCCGCAGCTTCATTCCATTCAGAGCAAACAATGTAAAGAAAAAGGCCGCCTCTTATACTGTCAGAGCAAAAGCATCCAATGTTTTTAATCGGATTCTCACCCTCACCCCAGGCTCATACCTTCCACCTCCCTTAGCAACAGCAGGAGCCCTTAGACTTATATGCCACTTCCCAGTGCTTTACAGTTTGCAGAGTCAGCGGATTGCTCCCCCACAATCTGGGTCCTCATTTGACCGAGTTCGGAAGGGCGGAAGGCTGAGTCAACCTTGAGATGGTCAGGATCGAACGCCTGGCTGTGGGCAGAGTCAGCCTGCAAACGTGCATTCTAGCCACTCTGCCACATCAGGGCTCACGGTGGTGCAATAGAGGCTCTTGAGCAGGGGGTTGGACTAGAAGACCTCCGAGCTCCCTTCCAGCTCTGTGATTCTGTAAGGGTCTCCTGCTTGAGCAGGGGGTTGGACTAGATGACCTCTAAGTTCCCTTCCAGCTATGTGATTCTCTAAGCGTCTCTGGCTTGAGCAGAGAGTTGGACTAGAAGACCTCTGAGGTCCCTTCCCCTCTGTGATTCTTTAAGGCTCTCCTGCTTGAGCAGGGGGTTGGACTAGAAGACCTCTGAGGTCCCTTCCAGCTCCGTGATTCTCTAAGCGTCTCTGGCTTGAGCAGAGAGTTGGACTAGAAGACCTCTGAGGTCCCTTCCCCTCTGTGATTCTTTAAGGCTCTCCGGCTTAAGCAGGGGGCTGGACTAGAACAGGGCTTTTCGACCTTTTCACAGATTGTACCACTTTTAGGACAGTGCTTAGCAAGGTGTCGAAAACTCGAGGACTTTTAAAAAAAGGGGGGGCTGAGGGTGGGGAGGTTTGGCCTTTCCCGGTTAGATTCATTCATTTTTATAAAAATGGCCGGTTTATAATATTATGGAAAAGTGAAAAAGTTGAGGTTCAACGTTAATCCTTCCTTCCTACTATAACAGTGGAACTCGGAGGTTAAGGCCTTTTTTTTTCTTTTCCCCTTCTCCCCCTCCCCTTTCCCCTCCCCACCGGCTCCTCCTGTTTGCTTTTGTATTTTTGCATTTTATTCTATAATCTTAATAAAACGTTACAAACTGTCGGGGAAAAAAGGAGCAAATTTACCAGTTTTGATTTCTTCGGCGGCACTTCCTCTGCTGAATCGCTTTCCGTTTCCCCTGACAAATGTAGGATGGATTTATCCCTATTTATTAATATATGGAAGGAGAGAAGGAAGAGAGAGGCAGGGAAGGAAAGGGATGGGGGAAGGCAGACGAGAGAGAAGGAAGGAAAGGGGAGGCAAAGAAGGAAGACAGAGGCAGAGAAGGAAGGAAGGAAGACAAGAGGGAGAGAAGGAAGGAAAACGAGAGGCAAAGAAGGAAGACAGGCAGAGGAGGAAGGAAGGAAGACAAGAGGGAGAGAAGGAAGGAAAACGAGAGGCAAAGAAGGAAGACGAGGGAGGCAGAGAAGGAAGGAATCCATCTCTTTCCTTCCCTGCCTCCCTCGGCTTCCTTTCTACTTCCGTTCTTGTCTTCCTTCCTCCATCCAACTTTCTTTTATTGCTTCCTCCCATCCACCCATCCTTCTTCTCTCCCTTGTCTTCCTCCCTTCCCCCATCCGTCCATCTTTCTTTCCTTCCTTCCTCCATCTCCTTCCCTCCCTCTTTTCCTTCTCTCCTTCGTTTCCCTTCTCTCCCTGACTCCAGAATGGCTCCGAGGGGCTTTACCCTCAAAATAGGAATACAGCTTTAAAAAAAAAAGAGAGAAAAGAATGAAAAGCTCCAGACTCCAGACAATCACCCAATGGGCAACCACTAGGCCCCACAGCCTTGCCCAGCAGAAGGCCCAGTTGCAGAATAGGGTTCAGAATAGGGAGGGGGGAGAACCTACTGGGGAGGTGGGGGCGCTGCGACCCACGAGGGGAGGGGACGCCCCAACCTCCCCCCCAACTCTGTGAAGCTCCTTCAGTTCAGCAGCCGCTTCAGGGAAAGGTCGTCAGGGGGAGCCAGGCCACGCCCACCTACAGCTGAATGGCTGGAGAGGACCGGCGCTTCTGCCTGAGGCACTCTGCGCTGCGATTGGTCGTTCTGGGTGTGGAGGGGGGAGGGGGAGTTTTCCCGCCTTTTTTTTCCCCCTGGCTGCCCTTTGGCGTTCAGTTCGTTTACCTCAGGATTTCTCCTCATGATTTCGTCCCTAAAACAATCGTGTCTTTTTTTATCTTTTGGGTATTTACCATGTATTGGACAAACACGAGGTTTTGCTTACGTTCCACGGGGAGAAAAAAATTCCAGCGTAAACGATGAACTGAAGCAGTTCTTAACTAAGATAATCTTTTTGAGGAGAAATAGAGCTCGCTCGGTCTCTCGCTCTCTCGCTCTTTGTGTGTTTGTGTGTGTGGAGAGAAGACAGCGGAAAAAATGACAAAGTGACAGAAATAGAGAAAGGATGACAGAATTGGGAGAGGATGAGAATAGATTGAAAGAAAGAATGACAGACAATTTTCTAGAAGAGGGAAAGGAGCGTATGAGGATGAAAGAATGACAGAAGGAGAAAGAATGAGAAAGAGAATTAGAAGAGAGAGTGACAGAATTAGAAGAGAGGGAGAATGAGAAGAGAATGAAAAGGAAGAATGAGAATAAGGGAAAGAATGAGACGAAAGTAACAACTAAGGGGAGAGAATGAAAAGAGGGAGAGGATGAGAAATGGAGAGAGAAAGAATGACAATTTTCTAGAAGAGGGAAAGGAGAACGTATGAAAGTGACAGAAGGAGAAAGAAAATGAGAGAAAGAATTAGAATAGAAAGAGAAGGACACAGAATTAGAAGAGAGAATGAGGATAAAGAAAGAAAGGGAGAGAATGAGAAGAGAATGGAAAGGTGTAGATTATTATTCAGAAATTTCTAATGAGTCCAGAGGTAGAGAGAGGAAGCCACCGGAAAGTCAGAAATTCAGACAAGTTAATTACATGCAAATAAGAAAAAGTAGAACTTGCTAGCTAACTGAAACCGCAAGCAGAGGAAACACAAAAACAGGATAAGGTTTAGAGCTTAAGCTAGCAAAGGTAGAACCGCAAACAAATATAGGTATGATCAGTGCTTTTTTTGTAAAAGAAAAAGGTGCCGGAACTCACACATGTCATACAAACCGCCTTGCCTACCCTACAAGGTTCCATCCAAAAAAGGTGCCGGAACGCCATTCTGAGCCTTCTATGAGAAAAAAAGCCCTGGGTATGATTATAAGAATTGAGCTTTGTTCATAGAAAATTAGATGGCAATAGATAGGATGTGCAGAAAGGGGCTTCCTGGAACATGGGAGGGATAGTGGTTTGAGGCGGTCTGGAGTAGTTATTGGAGGAGTGGGGAAGGGGCGTTGAGTGGGCAAGGGGAGAGGGGAATCTGCATGGGGGTACGATGTAAAAATGTGTCAAACAGAGCTTTAAGGTGTGGCCGGACTCCTACAGTGTGTTTCAGCTCCCCAAGCCTTTGCAAGTGCTTCTTTTTCAACAAAACTTTGTTGCTGGAATTCCAAGTGAGTTTGTTCGTTTGTTTGTGGATCTTGAGCCACTTTCCAAACAGAATGAAAAGGGAGAAAGGGAAAGAATGAGGGTCAGAGGAAGAATGAGAGAATTGAGAAGAAAAAGAAGAAGGGAAAGAAAGAATTAGAAGAAAGAGAAAGAAGGACACAGTCTCAGGGGGAGAGAAGGAGGAGAGAGGGAGAGGAGGAGAAATAGATTGAGAGAACGACAGAGAGAGACAATTTTCTAGAAGAAAGGGAAAGAAGCGGGTATTAAAGAGAATGGAAGAATGACAGGGAAGGAGAAAGGGACGGAAGGAGAAAGAGAATGAGGAGAGAAAAAGAAGGAGAAAGAATTAGAATAGAGAGAATGAGAAAGAATGGTAGAATTAGAAGAGAAAAGGAAAGAGAATGAAATGAGACAGAATGAGGGAATGAGAAAGAGAAAGAATGATGAGGGAAAGAAAAAGAATGAGGGTGAGAGAAAGAATGAAAGAAAAGAGAATAAGGGAAAGAGAAGGAGAAAGAGTGAGAATGAGAAGAGAGAAAGGGAAAGAATGAGAAAGAATGAGGGTGAAAGAACGAGAGAAAATGAGAAGAAAAATAGAATAAATACGGGAAAGAAAGTGAGACGAAAGAGAGGAAGAATGACGGAATTAGGAGAGAATGAGGAAAAAGGCAGAGAATGAGAAGAGAGAGAAACGAGAAAGAAAGAATGAGAGAAAGAATGAGAGAAGATGTGAATGAGAGAATAAGGGGAAGAAAGAGAAGGAGAAAAGAGATTTATGATCGTATTTTAATGCTTCTTTCTGAAATCTAAGAAAGATCCAGAGAAACCATTTAAGCCCTTTGCAATAAGAGAAGCAGAAAATGTTTTCCATAAACGACTTCCCAACCAGAGGGGAGCAAATGCCTCTCTCGGTTCCTCGTTGTTCTATATCGGGGGTGTCCAAAGCCGGCAACTGTGGGACTTGTGGACTTCAACTCCCAGCATGCCCCAGCCAGCCCTGGAGGAGAAGCACCTCTAAAAGGGCAGGGGTCTTTCACGCTTCCTAAGCAGTGAGAACAACCAGCGGAACAGCTTGCCACCAGAAGTTGCGGATGCTCCAACCCTGGAGGTTTTTAAAGAAGAGACGGGACAGCCATTTGCCTGAAATGGTCAAGGGTCTCCTCCCTGAGCAGGGGATTGGACTAGAGGACCTCCGAGGACCCTTCCAACTCTGTTATCCTGTAAGGGTCTCCCACTTGAGCAGGGGGCTGGACTAGATGACTTCAGAGGCCCCTTCCAACTCTTGTTCTCTAAGGGTCTCCTGCTCGAGCAGGGGGCTGGACTAGAGGACCTCCGAGGGCCCTTCCAGCTCCATTGTGATCGAGCGAGGTCTTTCCTCTCGCATCCTCTCCGCTTCCTGAGAGACCCTGAGGTTTCTCCCCAATCAGCTTCCTCCCAGGTGGGCTGGAGCACCTGCCCTTCCCTCTCCTGAGCGGGGAGCTCCGAAAGGGAAAGTTGGAAGGGAAAGGGAAAGCTGCCAGTTCAGCCGGAGCCTTTCAGAGAAATAGCCTGTTCCCTGGTCTGTTCCAGCTCTATCCTATGCTATCCTAACCTATCCTATCCTAGACCTATCCTATCTTTCCTATCCTATCCTGTCCTGTGTCCTATCCTATACCCTATCCTATATCATATCCTATATCATATCTCATAGCCTGTAGCCTATCCTATTCTATATCCTATCTTTCCTATCCTATCCTGTCTCCTATCCTATCTCATATCTCCTATCCTATCTCCTATCCTATCCTATCCTATCCTATCCTATCCTATCTAGCATTCTATTCCTATTCTATTCTATTCTATTCTATTCTATTCTATTCTATTCTATTCCATTCCATTCTATTCCATTCCATATTTTCTATTCTATTCTATTCTACTCTTTCCATATTCTATTCTATTCTAATTTTATTCTATTCTATTAATTCCATTCCATATTTTCTATTCTATTCTATTCTATTCTATTCTATTCTATTCTATTCTATTCTATTCTATTCTATTCTATTCTATTCCGTATTTTCTATCCTATCCTATATCCTATCCTATCTCCTATCCTATCCTATCTCCTATCCTATATATCTCATATCCTATATCATATCCTATATCTCATAGCCTATAGCCTATCCTATTCTATATCCTATCTTTGCTATCCTATCCTGTCCTGTGTCCTATCCTATACCCTATCCTATCTCATATCCTATATATCTCCTATCCTATCCTATATCCTATCCTATTCTATATCCTATCTTTCCTATCCTATCCTATCTTTCCTGTCCTCTATCCTATCCTCTATCCTATTTTTCCTATCCTATCCTATCCTATCCTATCCTATCCTATCCTATCCTATCCTATCCTATATAGCATTGCATTCTATTCTATTCTATTCTATTCTATTCTATTCTATTCTATTCTATTCTATTCTATTCTATTCTGTATTTTCTATCCTATCCTATATCCTATCCTATCTCCTATCCTATCCTATCTCCTATCCTATATATCTCATATCCTATCTCATATCCTATATCTCATAGCCTATAGCCTATCCTATTCTATATCCTATCTTTGCTATCCTATCCTGTCCTGTGTCCTATCCTATACCCTATCCTATCTCATATCCTATATATCTCCTATCCTATCCTATATCCTATCCTATTCTATATCCTATCTTTCCTATCCTATCCTATCTTTCCTGTCCTCTATCCTATCCTCTATCCTATTTTTCCTATCCTATCCTATCCTATCCTATCCTATATAGCATTGCATTCTATTCTATTCTATTCTATTCTATTCTATTCTATTCTATTCTATTCTATTCTATTCTATTCTATTCTATTCTATTCTATTCTATTCTATTCTATTCTATTCTAATCTCCTATCCTATCCTATAGCCTATCCTATTCTATATCCTATCTTTCCTATCCTATCCTGTCCTGTGTCCTATCCTACACCCTATCCTATCTCCTATTCTATCTCCTATCCTATCCTATCTTATCCTATCCTGTCCTGTTCTCCCCCAGGACCCCAACTTGGAGCACCATTGAAGCAAGCAGGCCTCAAAGGGTGGAGAGTCAGCGTTGCCCTCCCCCCCCCCCGGAAGCCTTTTCAAAGCAAGGAAAGCGAAACTCCTTTTTGCAGCCAAGAGTTGTTGGCCGCTTTCAAGGGTTGCGCAATCTCCGGACTCTCCCCCCCCCATGGAAATCTCCGCCTGCAATCAGAAGGACGGGGAGATCCGGCAGAGCAGCAGCCACGGAGAGCAGTGGATCCACCGGATCCCTTCAACTAGGTGAGAGACACCTCCCCCCCCCCGCTCCAAAGCGCCAAGACCCCCGAGTTGGCATTGCTGTGGCGACAGAGAGGAACTGGGTGAGGCGGGTGGGGGTCTTCCTGGGCATCTGGTGGGAAGGGGGGGGGTCAAGGGCCGACTCCTTTGACGTGACTACAAGGGGTCCCTCGTCTGGAAGGGCGGGGGAGCAGACCAAAGCTCTTGCAGGGATTGGGTTTGGTTAGTCGAGAGAAAAGGAGGAGGGGGGGAGGATATGATAGCAGCATTCCAGTATTTGGGGGGGGGCTTCCCCAAAGGAGAGGAAGGGGTTCACCTATTCTCCAAAGCCCCAGAAGGCAGGAGAAGAAGCAACGGATGGAATCTGATCAAGGAGAGAAGCAATGTGGAATTCAGGGGAAGGTCCTAACGGTGGGGACAATTAGCCAGTGGAACTGCTTGCCACCAGAGGTTGTGGGTGCTTCATTACTGGAGGCTTTTAAGAAGCGACTGGACAGCCATTTGTCTGAAATGGTATAGGGTTTCCTGTCTTAGCAGGGGGTTGGACTAGATGACCTCCAAGGTCCCTTCCAACTTATTATCATTATCATTATTCCCGCCAAGTTGACTGCAGCCTGGACTGGAGAAGTCCAATCCGTGTTGCTGTAGAACCATTAGCATCTCATCATACACATGACAAGGTCTTTCCAAAGCTCAATACATAACAGATAGCATCACCACCAGATGGATTCGTAGCTGGCTGACAGGCCGTACTCAGCGTGTTGTCCTCGATGGAGCTGCATCTACATGGAAGGAAGTGTGTAGTGGGGTGCCCCAGGGCTCTGTTCTGGGCCCAGTGCTCTTCAACATCTTCATTAATGATTTGGATGAGGGGATAGATGGGGAACTCATCAAATTTGCAGACGACACCAAGCTGGCAGGAATAGCCAATACTCCAGAAGATAGGCTTAAGATACAGGAGGATCTGGAGAGACTCGAACACTGGGCGCTATCTAACAAAATGAAATTCAATGGTGAAAAAAGTAAGGTTCTACATTTAGGCAGGAAAAATCAAATGCACGGGTATAGTATAGGTGGTACCTTGCTCAATAGTAGTAACTGTGAGAGAGATCTCGGAGTCCTAGTGGACAATCACTTCAATATGAGCCAGCCGTGTGCTGCAGCTGCCAAAAAAGCCAACACAGTGCTAGGCTGCATTAACAGAGGGACAGAATCAAGATCACGTGAAGTACTAATACCACGTTACAAGGCCTTGGTAAGGCCACACCTGGAATACGGCATCCAGTTTTGGTCACCACGATGTAAAAAAGATGTCGAGACTCTAGAAAGAGTACAGAGAAGAGCAACAAAGATGATTGGGGGACTGGAGGCTAAAACATATAGGGAACGGTTGCTGGAATTGGGTATGTGTAGTTTAACAAAGAGAAGACTGAGGGGTGACATGATAGCAGTGTTCCAATATCTCAGGGGCTGCCCCAAAGAAGAGGCAGTCAAGCTATTCTCCAAAGCACCTGAAAGCAGGACAAGAAGCAACGGATGGGAACTAGTCAAGGAGAGAAGCAACCTAGAACTAAGGAGAAACTTTCTGACAGTGAGAACAATTAGCCAGTGGAACCACCTGCCTCCAGAAGTGGTGAATGCTCCAACACTGGAAGTTTTTAAGAAGAGACTGGACAGCCATTTGTCTGAAATGGTATAGGGTTTCCTGCCTGAGCAGGGGGTTGGACTAGATGACATCCAAGGTCCCTTCCAACTTTATTATTATTATTATTATTATTATTATTATTATTATTATTATTATTATTATTATTATTATTATTATTATTATAGAATAGAATAAGAATAATAGAATAGAAGAATAGAATAGAATAGGATAGAATAGAATAGAAAATACGGAATAGAATAGAATAGAATAAGAATAATATAATAGAAGAATAGAATAAGAATAGAATAAGAATAATATAATAGAAGAATAGAATAGAATAGAATAAAATAAGAATAGAAATAGAATAGGACAGGATAGGATAGGATAGGATAGGACAGGAGATATAGGATAGGATACAGGATACACGACAAGATATGTTAGGATAGGAAAGATAGGATAGGATAGGTTATAGGATAGGATAGGATATAAGATAGGTTATAGGGTATGTTAGGAGAGGATAGGATAGGATATAGGATAAGATACAGGACAGGATAGGATAGGAAAGATGGGATAGGATAGGATAGCTGATAGGATAGGATAGGATAGGAGACATAGGACAGGATATAGGATAGGTTATAGGATAGGATAGGATAGAGCTGGAACAGACCAGGGAACAGGCTATTCTGGTTGAAGACCACAAATACTGTTCGAATTCTCACATTTTTGGTGCTCTGCCTGGGGTTTTTGTGTGTGTGTGTGTGTGTGTGTGTGTGTGTGTGTGTGTGTGTTTCTGTGTGTGTGTTTGCTGACCCCGTCGGTCAAGCCGCCTTCCTTGTGCAACGTCCAGCCCCACTTTCGCTTTCCAGGACCCGCGGAGATTTCTCGGAAAGGCTCCGGCTGAACTGGCAGCTTTCCCTTTCCCTTCCGACTTTCGCTTTCGGAGCTCCCCGCACGGGAGGGGGAAGGGCGGCTGCTCCGGCCCACCTGGGAGGAAGCCAATTGGGGAGAAACCTCGGGGTCTCTCAGGAGGCGGAGAGGATGCGAGAGGAAAGACCTCGCTCGATCAGAATGGAGCTGGAAGGGCCCTCGGAGGTCCTCTAGTCCAGCCCCCTTGCTCCAGCGGGAGACCCTTAGAGAATAACAGAGTTGGAAGGGCCCTCGGAGGTCCTCCAGTCCAGCCCTCTGCTCGAGCGGGAGACCCTTAGAGAATAACAGAGTTGGAAGGGACCTTGGAGGTCCTCTAGTCCAGCCCCCTGCTCGAGCGGGAGACCCTTACAGAATAACACAGTTGGAAGGGCCCTCGGAGGTCATCTAGTCCAGCCCCCTGCTCGAGCGGGAGACCCTTACAGAATAACAGAGTTGGAAGGGACCTCCGAGGTCCTCCAGTCCAGCCCTCTGCTCGAGCGGGAGACCCTTAGAGAACAAGAGTTGGAAGGGCCCTCGGAGGTCATCTAGTCCAGCCCCCTGCTCGAGCGGGAGACCCTTACAGAATAACAGAGTTGGAAGGGACCTCGGAGGTCATCTAGTCCAGCCCCCTGCTCGAGCGGGAGACCCTTAGAGAACAAGAGTTGGAAGGGCCCTCGGAGGTCATCTAGTCCAGCCCCCTGCTCGAGCGGGAGACCCTTACAGAATAACAGAGTTGGAAGGGACCTCGGAGGTCATCTAGTCCAGCCCCCTGCTCGAGCGGGAGACCCTTACAGAATAACAGAGTTGGAAGGGACCTCAGAGGTCCTCCAGTCCAGCCCTCTGCTCGAGCGGGAGACCCTTAGAGAACAAGAGTTGGAAGGGCCCTCGGAGGTCATCTAGTCCAGACCCATGCTCGAGCAGGAGACCCTTACAGGTGCTCCATCACTGGAGGTTTTTAAGGTTTTTAAGAAGAGACTGGGCAGCCACTGCTCTGAAATGGTAGGGGGTTGGACTATAAGACCTCCAAGGTTCCTTCCAACTCTATTCTGATTGATTGATAGAATCCAGACAGGCCATGCTAAGGCAAAGCTCTTTAAGTGGAGAATGGCTGAGAGCTCTCAAGGCAACTGTGGTAGACCAGAACAAACTATAACGCATATAGTTGGAGAACCTTCTCCTCACGAACTTTCAAGGCACCCAAGACTATCTCATCGCAGTTATACCAGAAGCAGTTTGATGGTTAGATATCGAAAGATAACGTCTATCCCATTGCAATTCTATGGCACCATGTTATGGAGGTCACCACTGATCTTCTCGGCCTGGGCAATGGAATGGAGGGACTTCCTCTTCTGCCTCTCTCGTCTTCCTTCCTCCTCTCCTTTCCACCCTTCTTCCATCCACCTTTCCTTTGTTGCTTCCTCCCATCCATCCATCTTTCTTCCTTCTCTGCCCCCTTCGTCTTCCTTCTTTCCCCCATCCATCCATCCTTCTTTCTTTCCTTCCTTCCTATCCATCTCCTTCCCTGTCTTCTCTCCCTCCCTTGCCAGACTCCAGAATGGCTCTGAGGGGCTGGATCCTCAAAATAGGGACGCAGCTTTAGAAAGAAAAAAAAAAGCCCCAATCACCCAACAGGCAACCAGTAGCCCCCACAGCCTGGCCCAGCAGAAGGCCCAGTTGCAGAATCGGGTGCAGAAGAGGGAGGGGCGAGTCACGTGGCCCGTTGGGGGAGGGAGAACCCACTGTGAGGGGGGGGCACTACGACCCACGGGGGAGGTGGGGGGGCGCCTCAAACTCCCCCCCTCCCAAACTCCGTGAAGCTCCTTCCGTTCAGCAGCCGCTTCAGGGAAAGGTCGTCAGGGGGAGCCAGGCCGCGCCCACTTACAGCCGATTGGCTGGAGAGGCCCGGCGCCTGAGGCGATCTGCGCTGGGATTGGTCGTTCTGGGTGTGGAGGGGGAGGGGGAGTTTCCCCTTTCTTTTCCCGCCTTTTTCCCCCCCCCTCTTTCCTCCTGGCCGCCCTTTTGCGCTCCGTCCGTTTACCTCAGGATTTCCCTCGTGATTTCCTCCCTAAAATAATCGGGGTGTTTTTTTCCCTTTGTGATATTTACCGTGTATTGGACGAACGCTACTTTTTCCTTACGTTCCGTGGGGAGAAAAAAGTCCAGCGTAAACAATGAACTGAAGGAATACCTCACTAAAAATCATCTTTTTGAGGACCGAGCACAAAAGGGCGGCCGGGAGGGGGGGGGAAAAGCGGGGGGGGGGGAAACTCTCCCCTCCCTCTTTTGGACCCTATTCTGCAACTGGGCCTTTACTGGGCGAGGCTGTGGGGCCTAGTGGTTTCCTGTTGGATGATTGGGGCTGTTCGTTCTTTTAAAAAACACACAAAGCTATTCCTATTTTGAGGGTAAAGCCCCTTGGAGCCATTCTGGAGTCTGGGAAGGAAGGAAAGAAGAAAGAGAGAGAAGGAAAACGAGAAGAGAGGGAGAGGAGGAAGACAGGGAGGGGAGGAGATGGAGAAGGAAGGAAGGAAAGAAAGAAGGGCGGATGGGGAAGGAAGGAAGATGAAGGAGGCAGAGAAGGAAGGATGGATGGATGGAGCAAGGAAGGAAGACAAGGGAGAGAAGGAATGACATGGATGGGAGGAAGCAAGAAAAGAGTTAGATGAAGGAAGGAAGATGAATGGAAGGAGAAGGAAGGAAGAGGGAAGCAGGGAAGAAAAGAGATACATTGGGGAAGGAAGAGGATGGAGAGAAGGAAGGAAAACAAGGGAGAGAAGGAATGACGGATGGGAGGAAGCAACAAGAAAGTTGGATGAAGGAAGCTGAATGGAAGGAGAAGTAAGGAAAACAGAAGCAGGGAAGGAAGAGGATGGAGAGAAGGAAGGAAAACAAGGGAGGCAAAGAAGGAAGGATTACGAGGGAGGCAGAGAAGGAAGGAAGGAAATGGATGGGGGAAGGTAGGATGAGGGAGGGAAGGAAGGAAGGAAAGATGGATGGGGGAAGGAAGACAAGGGGGAGAGAAGGAAGGAAGATGGGTGAGTGGAATCAAAGTTCGATGGAGGAAGGGAGGAAAGAAGACAACGGAAGACAGAAGGAGAGAAGGAAGGAAGACGAGAGAGGCAGAAAAGGAAGTCCCTCCATTCCATTGCCCAGGCTGAGAAGATCAGTGGTGACCTCCATAACATGGTGCCATAGAATTGCAATGGGATAGATGTTATCTTTCGATATCTAAGGAAGCTAACCATCAAACTGCTTCTGGTGTCACTCCAATAATAATCTCAGGTGCCTCCAAAGTTAATGAGATGTTCTCAGACTATTATGTGTTATAGTTTGTTCTGGTGTGCCACAGTTGTCTTGCGAGCTCTCAGCTATTCCCCGCTTAAAGAGCTTTGCCTTAGCATGGCCTGTCTGGATTCTATCAGTCAATCAGAATGGAGTTGGAACCTTGGAGATGATCTAGTCCAACCCCCTACCACAGGCATGTCAAACTCGTATCGGAACTTTTTCCCATTGCCGAAAATGGGGTGGGCGCGGCTTCTCCGTGACGCTCCAGCCCGTGGGCCGGCAGTTTGACACCCCTGCCCTACCATTTCAGACAAGTGGCTGTCCAGTCTCTTTTTAAAAACCTCCAGTGATGGAGCACCTGTAACTTCTGATGGCAAGCTGTTCCACTGGTTAATCCTCACTCATTGTCACGAAGTTTCTCCTTCATTCCAGGCGGTTACTCTCCTTGATTTGTTTCCGTCTGTTTTTTCTTGTCCTGACTTCAGATGCTTTGGAGAATAAGTTGACACCCTCCTCTTCTTTGTGGCAGCCCCTCAAATACTGGAAGACTGCTATCATGTCCCCCCCACCAGCCTTTCTTTTCTCTAGACTGGCCATACCCAAATCCTGCAACCGTTCTTCATATTTTGATCTCCAGGCCTTTAATCAACTTAGTTGCTCTTCTCTGCACTTTTTCCAAAGTCTCAAACTCCTTTTTGTAATGTGATCAAAACTAGTTGCCCTATTCCAGATGTGGCCTTACTAAGCTTCACAAAGCGGTACTAATCCTTCCTGTGATTCTGATTCTATGCCTCCGTTTATACAACCAAGAGTCGTACTGTATTATTAGCTTTCTTGGCTGCTATGAGACCCAATCTCGTACAATCTCTGAACTCTGTTCCCATCATAAAATCCATCATCAACCCTGCCTGCGGTTCAAATGACGGAAAGATCTAGCAGAGAAGCAGCAAAGGAGAGCAGTAGATCCGCCTGCCGCCAGAGATTCCGGACTCCTCCAACCAGGTGAGGACCCCAGAAGCAGTGAGACCTCCGAGTTGGCGTTTGCGGTGGCAGCGGAGAGGAGTGGGGCGAGAGCAGGGCTGTTCCTGGGTATCTGGTGGAAAGCGGGTCAATCCTGGACTGGGCTGCTCCCTGCTTTTACACGAGAGCAAGTGGCCCCTTCTCTGGGAAACGCGAAGGGGGGAATAGGAGAGCCTCAAGGTTAGCAAAGGCCGTTTCCACAGGTCAAAGGATTTAGCAACGGATGTGACGGAAATGCACATGTGTTGTTGGGTCGCGGGGGCAGATATTCCAGGAAATTTGGGGAGAGGGGTTGCTCTTTTTCAGGAAGGCTGTTGAATTCTGACCAGACAGCCAAACATGGGGAGAGCTGGAATGGGGAGGGGGGAGGGAGGGGACACCTTCATCCAAAGCCCCCACACCATTCGGAATCTCAATCCCCCCCAACTCCCCAGGAATTTTTCCAGCGAGATTCTAAGATCTTCCCAGATAAATCAGACTTTGCTCTTTGTGCTGGGGGGGGGGGAATGGAGGATAGGAGGGGCTTATTGCCTGGAGACAAAGAACTTTTGTTCTTGTTCTGGCTTCCCTGAAAACTTGCTGTGGCTTGGCTGAAGTCCGAAGGTTGGAGGGCTCCTTCCAGCAGGGAGGGAGGAAGGAGGAAGAAGGCAGGCATGTCCGCGTGTGACTTCCTTCTCAATCAGTCAACCAATCAATCAGAGTAGAGCCGGACGGGGCCTTGGAGGTCTTCTAGTCCAACCCCCTGCTCGAGCAGGAGACGCTTGCAGAATCATAGAATCGCAAAGTCCAGGCAGAGTCCTCAGTTGACACCATGGGTGTGACCCTAATCCCGGGAAACTCGCTCCTCTCCTCAAAACGCCCGTCTCATCTTTGCTGGAGGAATTGCCACTTTTGGTTTCTTGACGGCTTCAGCGCATCCACCAGCTAGGCATTGTGACTGCAGCTCCTGCCGCCCTGCTCTGGGCAAGAGAGCCTTCTTCAGCCATCCCAGAAACTGGACTACCATCAGTGGGTGGGGGGAGACTTGAGGCCACACCTGCATCCCCTCGCAGAGTCATAAGTCAGTCTCGGCCTCCCCCAGATGGTTCCTCTCTCTTTTGCAGGGCACGAGAAGCACCAGCAGCACCCAAGTGCCAAGCATGGCCGTGGCAGAGGATGCCATCGAGATTTCAGCCCTCGGTCGCCCCTTCCAGCTGGGGATGCTGTACGACTGTCGCAAGGATGCCCTCATCCCCGGTAGGAACCAAAGGAGAGGCTGATGGGTGGGCATCCCTGGCAGGAAACCTGGGAGGGAGGGAGGGAGGGAGACAAGCACTGCCATCAGTGCGCAGGCTTAGCCCAAGGACACTTAAGAGCTGGCATCCTGAACACAGGGCCTGCTAGTACCAGCTAGCTGAGTAGGGTCTTCTGCCTGGAATGTGCATCAAGCCCTTGGCCTAGCATGCAGCAGTGCTGGCCCTGACTACCAAACATGGGGTGGGTTTCCATACCAAACTTCCTGAAATGCTTTGGGAAATGACAAAATCTCTCTCCTCAGTCGAAAGACTTTTTGGGGTTTTGCAGTATTTTGCAAAACAGACAATTTCCTTGGTGATTGCTGGACAGAACAAATAAAGTTATCCTCAGAGAGAAATGATGTGCCCTTGTCCAAGATCTCTGGGGTTTCTCTATCCAGTATCAGATTTATCTCACGATCTTCTCCTGTTCCATGCAGGGGTCACCCTTTGGGACTACAACTCTCTGCAGAAGGACCTGACCACCAGGCCTCAGCCCAATACAGCAACTATAATCATTGCATCTGACAGTATTGATGACAAGGCCTCTGCCCTGGACATCTCAGCATCACTCAAGGCCAGTGTCCTGGGGGGGCTGATTGATGTGAGAGGATCAGCCAAATATTTTCACGACACCAAGAAGTCCAAGAAACAAGCCAGAGTCACCGTTCTGTACAAAACCACCACCAGGTATGAACAGCTGACCATGAGTCACCTGGGAATCCAGAATATCTCCTACCCAGCAGTCTTTGAGCATGGCACGGCCACCCACGTGGTCACCGCCATCCTCTTCGGAGCCCAGGCTTTCTTTGTGTTTGACCGAGATGATTCTTCAACAGAAATGGTAAAAAATATAGAAGGAGACCTCCACGTTACAATCAAGAAGATGATATCCGTCACAGGACAAGCAGATATGAAGCTAAACGAGAAGGAGAAAGAGAATGCTTTCAAGTTCAGTTGCATGTTTCATGGAGACTTTTCTCTGGAGAAAAATCCAGTGACCTTCCAAGATGCCATGACAATTTACGAGACTCTGCCAAAAATGTTAGGGAAAGATGGGGAGAAGGCTGTGCCTATGAGGGTCTGGCTCTACCCACTGACCAAACTGGACACCAGAGCAGCTAAGATGGTCCGTGAGATCAGCCTAGCGTTGATCTTTGATGCTGAAAAGATCTTGGAGGACCTCAACGAACTCCGGATGCAAAGCAACGATCTAGCCAAGAATCCCATTTGTGACACCTTCCCTGAGATCCAGAGGAAGATCAAGCAGTTCAAGGACCTCTGCAAACAACACAGGCAGACTTTCCAGAAACAGCTGGCCAGAACGTTGCCTTCCATCCGGGGTGGAGGGCAGGAGGAAGCGACCCTGGTGGACATCTTGTTGTCCGTCAACCAGTCGCCCTTCAACAGTCAAAAGCTCCCTGAATTTCTGGTCACCAAGAAAAGGGAAATTAACTTTGTCAAATCTTACCTGATGATTCTAAGTAACATGCAAGTTATCTCATCTCAGAACAAGCTGGAGGAGATAGTGCTGAACCCCCAGAATGTATACGTGGTCGCCTTTATTTTCACCTCTTTGTATAAGAAGGAGCCATTTCTGTTGAGCTTACAGGACTGGCTTCAGGAGCAATTCTTGGAAGAATCAGCTAAGTCCACAAGGTCCAGTCCTGGGCAGGACGAAGACGTGGCCTGGTTTGAGAACAAGGGGTGGACCCGAAATGCTCGCCAAGCTGCCAAATCCATCCAAGACTTTTTCAGTGTCAATCGATCGAATGAGAAGGTCCGCTTTGTTGTGGCCTCACTCCCAGATGTGGACACCCCAGGAGCATCAATATACCTTTATGAAGACGGAGAGCTGGTCAGCAAGAACTTTGAGTTGCCCTCAAAACCTCTCCCTTTCCTGATCAGCGAACTGAGACACGACAGCATTCAGCTGAAGTTTCAGCCCGCTGAATACGGGAGGGCTACAATCTCCAGCTACCTGGTAGAGTACAAGATTGCAGGGGAAGAGGACTGGAAGACCGTGAGGACAGAGGACGCCGGGGAGATGTTCCTGCTGAAAGATCTGCCTCCAAACACAGAGTACCAGTTCAAGTACGCTGCTGGTTGCAAGCCGGGCCTTAGTAAATCCAGTGACCTGAGCCCGCCCATAAAGACCCTTCCCACCAGCCCTCCTGAGAAATTAAGAACGGTCACCGTGGCATCTTCTGTCATCTCTGTGGCCTGGATGAGTCCCAGCGTCATTGCCTCAGGAGTTGTGGTCAAGGAGTACAAGGTGGAGTACAGAACAGTGGAGGCTGGAGATGGGAACGACCAGTGGACTGAAAAAAGTACTGGGAGAAAAACAGAGTTTTACCCCGTCGAAGGTCTGAAGCCCCAGACGAAGTATAGAATACGGGTGTCCGCCGTGTGTGATAATGGAGCTCTGGGTGTCCTCAGCGAGGAGGTGGAGGTCTCCACGTCAATGGAGGAAGAAGATGCAGACAACAAAGCCCGCCAGTTCCTTCAGGAAAGCTCCCTGGTGGAGGACAGACAGCCATTAGTGTTCGCCCTTCCTCTGGCGAAAGTCCCCTTAGATACACACTGTCTCCTGTACCAGCTTGGAGAGGAGAACTTGGAAGTGCCCAACAAAGTGATTCTGGTGATGGGAGCAACAGGGTGTGGGAAAACCACCCTGATCAACGGGATGATCAATTATATCCTGGGTGTCCAGTGGGGAGATAATTTCCGATTCAAACTCATTCATGAAACCATCCAGAGAAGCGAAGCTGGAAGCAGGACGTCTGAAGTCACAGCCTACGTGGTGAATCATCGGAAGGGTTTCCGGATCCCCTATTCTCTCACAATAATCGACACTTCGGGATTTGGAGGCACAAGAGACGCAGAGCAAGACAAGCTGGTTGAGGAGCAGCTCTTGGAGCTTTTCTCCACCCCAGGGGGCATTGACCACATTGATGCCATCTGCTTGGTTGCCCAGGCCTTCCTTGCCCATCCAACTCACGCCCAGAAATGTGTCTTTGATTCCCTGCTCTCCATGTTGGGAAAAGACGTGAAGGATAACGTCCAACTCCTGATCACCTTTTCAGATGGGGGGACACCACCTGTCCTGGAGGCCGTCATGGAGGCTGACCTGACGTGTGCTCGGGACGAGTCGGGAACCCCTCTGCACTTCAGATTCAACCATTCCGCCCTCTTCGCTCACCGAGAAAACGGAGGAAGCCGTAATGCTGCTGCTGAAATGTTCTGGGAAATGAGCACCGAGAGCATGAAGAATTTCTTTGAGTCGTTAAAAATGCTGGAGAGGAAAAGTTTAGCCTTGACCACGGAGGTCCTCAAGGAACGTCAGGAGCTGGAAGCTGCTCTTAGAAGACCTCCCCCTCCTAACGTTGAACCAGTCCAGCCAAAGAGTTTCCAGATCAGTATTGATGCATTAGCTGTTGGGAAGCCTTCCGTCTCCAGGTACCAGGTGGAATATCGGATCGCAGGAGAGGAAAATTGGAAAAGTCTCCATGCCGAAGGTCCTCAGGATCAATTCTCCCTGGAAGATGTCCACCTAAATCTTCAGTACCAATTCCGATGCGCTGCAGTGACTCAAGTAGGGCTCGGTCAATGGAGCAAGGCAGTCACTTGCATCTGTCCTACATGGAGGCCTGAAAAGGTGAGGAGGTGAAGAATGGGGAAGAGGAGGGAAGGAGGAGGAGGAATTAGAATAGAATAGGGGATGGGCATCTGCAGGGCAAGTGGGGAGGGCGGTGGGAGGCTCAGGGGGGTCCTTCCATTGCAGGCAGGTGAGTGGGGGAGGTGGGTGAGGGGCCCTGCCCAGGTAGAAGCGCTGAGTCTGGAGGGGGTGAGGAGGGTCAGGGGGGGTCTTTCCTGGCCAGTCTGGGGAAGGGGAGACCAGGGGTGGGGGGAAAAATCCGAACAAGGGGAGGTGCTGAGCGAAGTGCGGGGGAGGGGGACAGAGGAGACCCAGGGAGTCCTTCCGCAAAAGCGCAGGTGGGGAGGAGGAGGGGGGATCTGCCCAGGGGAAACACTGAGCTGGAGTTTGGGGTGGGGGTGGGTGGGAGGGACAGCTTGGAGGGGCAGAAGCGGGCGAGGATCAGACCCTTCGATCCCGGCAGCCGAAGCTAGGATCCCGGGAATCGCCGGCAGACGCGGCCGCTCCCTGCATCTCCCCAAATCTCCCCGGAGGGAAAGCCTCCCGGGATCCACGCAAGAAGGGCGCAAGAAGGGTCCTCCACTTGCTTTCTGCTCCCCCTCCCTCCCTGCCCCTCCTTTCTCCCTGGCTCCCTTCAGAGCATCTCAGACCCCCTCCCTTAGCTGGGGGGATGGTCCAGAGCAGCCTTGAAGGGGTGGAGGACCAGGCTGTGGTTTCAGGGTCCGAAGGACCGGGGGGGGCAGCCGGCTCTCTCTGCCCCACTGGACACACCGTGGCCACGTCTGACCCGTGTTTTTTCCTTTCCACTCTTCCAAGGAACTATGGAGGAAGAGATCAGCCTGGGTAAGCGAGGGGGACAAGCGTTGTGGTGGGGGCAGCATGACAGCCACTTGGGACGGCGAGCTGATGCCAGTTCAGAGGAAGAGCTGTGCTGGATGGGTCTCTCCCCATAGCAAACAGCCAGAGCCTCGCTGGCCGGCCTAGAGGAGGGGATGCCTTGGCCCCTCTGTGGAGACCCCCTCCCCACTCCTGTGCACAGTTGCCTCCCTCCCTGAGAGGGTCCCTTGCCCACAGATGGGCCTCCTTCCACAGTCCCTGCTGTTCTGTGGGCTCGTGTGAAATCTCTTGATTCCTTTGTGTAACTGTGAGATGGTCTCATGAGGTCGATGTTCGTTAAGGTGCTTCCAAGTAAAAGGCATCACGCAGGAATGCAATCATTCAAAGCTTTATTTAATGATAAAGTAAATAGAAAGAGTTCCCTGGCATGGAGGCATCCATTCCTGGGTTGAGCTCAGTAGATCAGCAAGCAAGCAAGCAGAAGAGAGAACAAAGAGAACAGAGCAAGCTGAGAGCAGCCCCTTGAGCAGAGGTATTTATGGGGGGTCTCAGCCCCTCCCTAACCATAAAACTCTCTTGCCAATGGGGCTGCAGGGGCCGAGGACCCCTGACCCACCAGTGGGTCAACCTTTTTGGGGAACTGCCATGGCTGGCACAAAACATCTAACAATTCCCCTTCTTGCCAGCCAATGACAGGGACCAGTGAATGTATGTGAGGGGGCGAGCAGGTGTCATATACATGTATATACACGTTCAGAAGGCCAAACACAAACGCTTACACAGAAGGTTGTGCCGGTCAATGGGAACAGGTTTGGTGAACAGATCAGCTATCTGGTCAGTTGTGTTACAATGCTCAACATGTATAAACCCCTCTTTGGCAAGCTGCCTGACATTTTTATAGCGTATGTCTATGTGGCGGGACCTAGAGCCCACTGCATATGCCCCCGAGATTGCAATTGCAGCCGTATTATCTTCTTGAACGTGGATGGGCAGAGAAGGAGGTGCCCAGATGCTCGTTATCAGAGCATCGAAACAAATCAAATCATTGGCCGTGTCTGACAGGCTGGCATATTCAGCCTTGGCCGTGGAGCAATAAACAAATTTTTGCTGCCTAACATGCCAATGGATAGGACAGCCATTTAGCAATATGAGGAAACCAGAGGTGCTCCGTCTACTCTTGGTGTCGCCAGCCCAGTCTGCGTCTGAGTAAGCGGAGAGCTGGGCCGTCTTCCCCCTCTCTGGTTCCAGCACAAGGAGAGCATCGGTTGTGCCCCTGAGGTACCTAAGTACCCTCTTAACAGCAGTCCAGTGGAATTCCTTTGGGTGTTCCACATGCCTGGACAGTAGATTCACGGCTAAAGCTATGTCAGGCCTGCTCGATTTGCTGATATATAGCAAGGAGCCGATCACAGATCTGTAAAGCATATTATCTGTGAACTCAGGACCGTCCTTGTGAGTGTGATTCTAATAGTCACTTTGTATCGGGCTACGCGTTGGGTTAGATTCTGCCATTTTGCATTTGGCCAATAACTCCTCTATCTTTTCTTTCTGAGATAGGGCGAACCCCCCCCTTTAGTGGCCAAGATGTGCACACCCAGGTACTTGTCAACCCGCCCCAAAGATTTCAGGGTAAACGTTTCCCCCAGGGCCTTGGCAAATTCGTCACACCCTTCCTTGTCAGGCCCTACATATAGGAGGTTGTCCACATAAACTAACACCCATTCTGTGGTACCCTTGGAGTTGCGTGTGAAAACACATTCATCTGCATGGGATGCAGTGAAACCAACTCGTTCTAAACTTTTTCTAAGGCAGTCGTACCATAGTTTCCCCGACTGCTTAAGGCCATATAACCCTTTGTGGAGCAACCATGTATTTCCCCCTTCCTGCTGGTAGCCAGGAGGAGCCCTCACGTAGATCTGCCGGTCCAAGTTGGCGTGGAGGTAAGCCGTCTGGATGTCGAATTGGAAGACTTCCTCCCCCAGAGCGGCTGCAGTTACGAGGGCGACCTTGACGCTCTCTGCCCGGACGGTTGGAGAGTAGGTCTCCCCGTAGTCCTCCATGTAGCGCTGGGCGAACCCCTGAGCTACCAAATGGGCCTTATACAGGTAGAGGCCTTTGGCAAGTGGTTTGGCCTTGTAAACCCACCTTGTGCCAATGACTTTCCTCTCCTTTGGTGGTTGCTGGGGGGTGAAGACCTTGAGCTTTCTTAGGCTCTGCATTTCCTTCTCCATCGCGAGCTGCCATTTCTCCTGTTCTTCGATGGGCAGCTCCTGGATGTCAGAGAAGGATTTTGGGGTGACCACAACACTGTTGACAGACGCGATGTGCCCAATGTCGATTCTCTTTGGCGGGATCCCTTTGTTGGATCGCTTTGATCTCCTGACCTTCTGCCACTCACCGCCCTTTTCTTCCGCGGGTCTCTGAGGCGTCGCTGGGGGTGAAGACGGCGTGTCTTCCCCCTTGGGACTGGGCGGTTCATCCTCCCCATCTGATCCAGGTAGGATGACATCTTCGTCTTGTTCCTCACTTTCGTCAGTGGCAGGGTATGTGGTCGTCTCAGGTGATGTCGTGGTCGGTGTGTCCTTGCTGGGTCGGTTGACATATGGGCTCAGATCATTCAAGTGGATCTGGGTCCAATTGGAGTCCTCTTCGAAGGAGGCAGATTGGGAAGTGACAGTCCTGCCCCCTTCTCCCAGGAAACGGTAGGCCTTGGAGCCAGGAGCATAGCCCAAGAACCTCAGTCTCTGGGACAGAGATCTCCCCTTCTTCGGCAGCTGCTTGGGGATGTGCACCCAAGCGTAGGAGCCAAACACACGCAAGTGTCCCAGACTTGGTTTCCTACCGTGGACCAGGAAATATGGGGTCTGGTCCAGAACACTGCTCCAGGTGCGGTTTAAGGTGTAATTGGCGTAGTGCACCGCCTCTGCCCAGTATGATTCTGTGACCCCAGCGTCCGCAATCAGACTACGCATCATAGTTTGCAGGATTCCATTTCTTTTCTCTGCCACGCCATTTTGAGAGGGAGTGAATGGCGCTGTAAGAAAATGGCGGATGCCCTTACGCCTTACCCAGTCCTGGAATTTTCGGGACATGAACTCTGCCCCGCGGTTGCTCTGCAGTTGTGCGATCTTGGTCTTATACTGGGTGTCTACAAAGTCATACAGTGATTTTATGGCGTCAAAGGCTTCGGATTTTTCTGTGAGGGTATACACGTGGCCGTATCATGAAAAATCGTCAACGGCAGTGAGAAAATACTGTCTTTTTCCTAGGGATGGTGTGAAAGGCCCAACCAAATCAACATGTACTAGTTGGTACGGGTATTGGGCCTTACGCAGTGACACCTTAGGGATGGGGGCAGCCTTCCTCTTTGTCCTCTTACAGATGGCACAGTCCAGGAACATTTCACAATCCTTGAGCTGGACTCCCTCAGCAAACTCTCCCATCTTTTTAACCACAGGGAAGCTCGCATGACCTAATCTTCGGTGTAAGAGATGGGCACACTTATCGTGGAGCAGCTTCCCCACTGACACCCTCTTGGCTCTGGTTGCCTTGAGCGGTGCTGTAGGTGCCTGCTGAGATTCGGGTTTCTTGTCCACACTGCCCTTGGAAAGTTGTGGGGCTGGCTGAGGTGGCTTGGGTGCAACCGCTTCGGCCTTGCGCTCCTTACACAGCCTTGGGGCTGGCTGTGGGGGCTTTCTCTCTTCCCTTGCCCAGGCCCCTTCTGAGGTGGCACCCGGTGGACTGTCCTCTGTGGCTGGGTTCTCAGGGGAGAAGTATGGCAAACCATTTATGATGGCAATACTTCCAATGACCCTCTGGTTCCGGGTGACATGACCTCCCCCTTTGCGAAATAAAACTTCCACTCTGTCATCGTCACATAATTTGATAATGCTTAATAGGTTGTTGGCAATGGAGGGAGCATGCAATACCCCTTCAACTTTTCCCAGCCCGGGTACAGAAACAGTGCCCTCCCCAACAACCAAAGCCTTATCACCATTGGCCACCTTGACAGATGAGTTAATTTTCTTTAACCTTTTAAACCCTTGTTTCATATTGGTAATGTGAGATGAAGCTCCAGAGTCCAGTAGCCATAAGCCTTTGTGGTGGGGGTGAGAGGACAAGTATGCACAAAATTGCCCTTGGCACTACCTTTGCCCCCCCCCCCATGCCCCCTACCTTGCCCCTTGCCCCTTCCTTGATTGGGACCACGCTTGGGGCCTTGTTGGTGATGGGGGCAGTCCTTCTTCAGGTGCCCCTCAGAGCCACAGATGAAACACGTAAGTAGAGCATTAACCTGCTCTGAGCTGTGGTGCCTCCTGCTGGTTCGCTGGGTGGTAACTCTGGCGTACTCTCCTGCATCTCTTCGTCTCCTATCTTCCTCAATGAGCCTCCCTGTGAGGTAGGACAGAGTCATGGCTTCCTTCGTTGTCCCCTCCAGTGAAACAATGAAACTGCTCCAATTTTTGTCCAGGGAAGCCAGAATGACAGCGACCATGTTAACCTCAGGTACAAGGTAGTCTCTGGACATCAGTTCTGCCCTGAGTGCTTTCAATTTTCCCAGGTGTTCGGCCATGTTAGCTCCAAATCTGAGTCTGGTGGTGTAAAACTCAGTTGTGAGTCTGGTGATCGAACCGATGCTGTCGCTGTTGAATAAATTGTATAATAACCGCCAAACGTCACCAGCTGTGAGCCCATCTGGAATGCTGGAGTACAAGTTAGTATCCAGTGAACTCAGTAGAGTGGTATATGCTTTCCTATGATACCACTCTTCTTGGGGTCCCCAGGGAAGAGGTGGGGGGTCCAGAACCATGTCTAGAGTCCCTTGCTCTAATAGATACATCTGCACTTCTTTACTCCATCTGCTGAAATTTTCGCCCCCAAGTTGCAGTTTTTCAAATTTATTTAAGAATGCAGGAGCAGATGGAGAAATCTGTGAATGAAAGAAGTTTTCTCCAGTTCTTTGTCCATGCCTATACACCTTAGAGCTTTCCATTGAGGTAAATGGAAGAGGGACCCCTCTGGTGGTAGGTGGTGGTATTTTTCTCTGATTTTTGGATGGCCCCGACTGGGCATGCTCAGAGCTCATTTCAGCCCAGGGGGCGGAGAGAGCAGACGTGTCTCTTCCTGCTTCTGTGCTAGGCCCAGCCCTGGGCCTGTAGGCTGGAATTTGGGCTTGAAGAGGGACTGAAGGCCGCAGCAGCCCCGAAGATTCCTCCTGAAATCCCCCCGGCACTGGAACACTCACCGGGGGGCAAAGATCGCAGGATGGGGGCTGGATGGCGCCTGGATTGCTCGGATTGCCCAGAGGAGCCCATCGCTGGTCCTGAAGACCCTGGAGGCGGCTGAAGACGGCGCTGGAGGGGGAGGCCTCATCCGGAAACCCCCCCTGAAGACCATCTGGCAAGCAGGGCGTCTGGGCGGTGGCAAAAAGTAGGCTGGAGGGCCCGGGGGTTCACTGGGGGACCTGTGGGGTTGCAGGACGCAGCTGGGAGACTCCAGGTCGGACCCCTCCCGGCAGTTAGGCCCCGGGGAGAGGATTGGAGGCCTTAGAACTCTTCCGGGAGCCCCCTGGGGTTGGCGAGGGAGGCTGGCTACCCCCGATGTTGAGGCTGCAGTCATTTTAGCCTCCAGAGCTGCAACCAGGGTCCGGATAGTTGCTCCAATCTCTGCTGCAGTAGGCACGGCTGGGCAGGCTTTGATGCTATCATACGCCTTGAGGCTTTCCGGTGGGGAAGACCAGGGGGTTTCCATGCTGCTTGGGCTGGATGCCACCGATTACTGGGCCTCGAGGCTTGGCTGAGGCCTATCAATATCAGGCCATGTGGGTGTCCTGGGGGCCGCCATCTTGCTTCCGGTTGCCCCCGGAAGCTGTAGGTCACAGTTTGGCGGGAAATTTCACGCCAAAAGCTCTGGGGTCCCGGGGTCACTCAGGGTGGCCGGCGCCATGTTAGGGGGCCTCGTGGGCGCTGGGGAAGGACTTACCCGGAGTCCAGAGCCCCCCTGCGCTGGCATCCCCCATGGAGAGGCTTGTGACGTCCTTTGTGCTGCAAGAAACGTTAAGAGCAGTTCCTCATGTTCCTGCTCAGTCATCTGGCCCACGAGGCGCTTGTCTTGGGCCCGGGCTGCTTCTGCTGCGTCTGGGCAGTCTTGGGTAGACTGCAAGCCTTCCATGCTTCCCTCTGTGGCTTGCAGATGTAGGGAGGCATGCGAAGGGGTCCCTGGCGCTGAGCTTGCGTCAGGGGCTGGATGCAGGGCTGCCGTCCTGGATTGAAGACTCCTGGTCACAATTGGGGATCTCCTGCCATCCGTTTCAAATGGGTTCTTTGAACCTCCAGGCATCTTGCATGACTTGGAAGCGTTGCCTTAAACCATTCTCTGCTACCAATTTGTGAGATGGTCTCACGAGGTCGATGTTCGTTAAGGTGCTTCCAAGTAAAAGGCATCACGCAGGAATGCAATCATTCAAAGCTTTATTTAACGATAAAGTAAATAGAAAGAGTTCCCTGGCATGGAGGCATCCATGCCTGGGTTGAGCTCAGTAGATCAGCAAGCAAGCAAACAGAAGAGAGAACAAAGAGAACAGAGCAAGCTGAGAGCAGCCCCTTGAGCAGAGGTATTTATGGGGGTCTCAGCCCCTCCCTTACCATAAAACTCTCTCGCCAATGGGGCTGCAGGGGCCAGGGACCCCTGACCCACCAGTGGGAGCAAAGAAGCCTCTTTGCTCCCAGCTGATGACCTTTTTGGGGAACTGCCATTGCTGGCACAAAACATCTAACAGTAACGTCGTCTTCCAAACTCACAAGGGAGGATGGTGAACTCCGGCTGATCCTGGTGGGAAAGTCGGGAGGCGGGAAAAGTGCCACGGGCAACACTATCCTCGGCCGGCCGGTGTTCGAGTCCATCTTGCAGCTGAAGACCACCACCCTGAAGTGCCAAAGAGGGCAAGGAAGATGGCGGGACAGGAAGATCTCCGTGGTCGACACACCCGACATTTTCAATTCTGAAAACCACAGTGAGATTGTGCAAAATGAGATCAAGGCTTGTGTTGAACTCTCCCAGCCTGGCCCCCACGCCCTGATCTTTGTGACCCAGGTGGGACGCTTTACCGCCAAAGATGTGACAGTTGCAAAGGGTGTCCAGGATATGTTAGGGGACGAGTCCACCAGGCACACCATTGTCCTCTTCACTTGTGTGGAGGATTTGAGAGGGGAATTCCTGAAGGAATACGTCCGAATGTCTAACAACCACAATCTGCGGGACTTGATCCAGCGGTGCGGGAACCGCTTCTGTGGCTTCAATAACAAGGCCGCTGGAGCCGACTGCCAGGCACAGGTCTGGGAGCTGATGAAGATGGTGCAGATAGTTGTTTCGGAGAACAGGGGAAGACACTACGTCATCCGGCCGCCTAAGGTGCCCAAGGTACGGGATCAGCGTGTCATAGAGTAGAATCAAATGGAAGAGTTGAACTGGGCGAGGGCGGTGCTCTGTCTGCCCGTTTATAGGAGAGCAAGAAGTCCCTCCTCTCTGGGAGACCCCAACGGGTGGGTGGGACAGGAAGGCAGAGAAGTGGGGGGAGAACAAGGGAGGGGACCTAGCTACAAGACGGACACAGAAGCACCTCTGTTGTTGGGGGGGAGTTCTAGGTAATTTGGGGAGGGGGCTTTCTCCTTTTCTGAAGTTTCTGCTGGGTTCTGTACAAACAGGGAAATAAAATGGGACCTGGTCTGGGTTCCACCTGGGCGCAGCAGGGAGAAGGCGGGTCTTTCCACCAACTATTATCTGTTCCTCAGTTTCACTTTGGGTTGCTTCTCCAAGATGAACCTTTCTCCGGAGCTGATGGGTGTGAGAAGTCAGCCCCCTCCCCTGAGAAAGAAATATTTTTGGAAATCTTTAAAAGACAATATATTTCCCCAAGCAGAAACCAAGTCTGCAGAAATGCAGATGTGATCATCTTGTCTGAAACACTGGAATCGGGAAAGTGGGATTAGGAAGAAAGATCCCTAGAATCAACAACCCCTCACCAAAAATCTAAGAGGCATCAGCCCCAGCCCCAGGGAAGCAGGATATGACCTTTGGGACATACTAGGATTAACCCACCACCATCAGAAGACCAGAAAGGCACACTCAGACTCAGGTCAAAGTTTACGCCACAGGACCAACTCCAAACAAAAGGCTCCAGAGGGTATAAACACCCACTCCCTACATGTGCTCACTCTCTTTTTCCGTCCAGAGGCATCTTCCTGTCTGGCTCTCCTCTTCCATAAACCGCAACCTTCTTTCTAAAGCAGTCGCCAATTGATACTTGGGGGGGGCAGGATCCTCCCAGTGAAGGAGATCTGAGGGGAGAAAGCGGATTTTGAGGAGAAGGAATTGGCTCAGGGAGAGTCAGCCACGAATCTCTGACTCAGGTTCTTTGGAGGTCTCCCTGTGAGGGCAAGAAGGGGGAAATGCATGGCTGTGGCTTTTGGGAGAGCTGCCCCCACGGAGCAGAGGATCCAGCATAAAGGCTTTCTCTGTTAGAGAATAGAACACCGGGATAATTTGCTTTTCTTATAGTGCTCTTCGTCTTCCTTCATCATGTCTTCTGTGTAACAAGGAGCATCTCTGTTGTTGTGTACGAGCTGATCAATCATGGTCATCAATTCGGCCATCTGTTCCTCCCGTTCTTCTCCTTTGGCCTTGTTGTTGAAGGCCAGGTAGCGGTGTCCACACTGCTCTATCTGTTTCTGAAGCGAGTCATCACCCTGGGATAGGAAGTCCTCCAGACTCGTTTCTTCCAGGTCATCCTTGCGGGTGAACAAGAGGATCATGTAATTCTTGGCGTTCAAGTTGAAGATTTTACTGATCAGCTCAGCCACCTCCTTTTCCTCCTTGGAGAAACGGCCAGGACGCATCACCTGCAGAATGACGTGCGGACCTGGGTTGCACATGCTCATGCATTTCTTCACCTCAGCAGCAGTTTCCTTCTCTGAAACCTTGGTGTCGAAAAAGCCAGGAGTATCAACAACCATAATATTCTGGCCATTCCAGTTCTTCTCCATTTTTTGGCAAGATATCATCACTGACTTAGGGGACACGATGGATTTAAAGCATTGTTCTCCCAGGATTGTGTTTCCCGTCGTGCTTTTCCCATTCCTGGTTTTGCCCACCAGGACAATCCTTCGTTCTTGCCCTACAACCCAAAGCAGGGTGGGGAGAGAAGGGGATCAGTCAGCGAGGTTGGAGGAGATGAGCAGGCTGTGCCCATGGGAGGGGTCAAAGGCGTCATCAGTCATGAATCCCTGTGCGCCCACAAGAGATCTAAATCCACCTTGAATGCCTTTCTTATCTCCTGCTCATTTCCCTTGATCCGTTAGTACAGGGGTGTCAAACTCAATTTCATTGAGGGCCGCATCAGCATTGCGGTTGCCCTCAGGGGGCCGGGTGGGTGTGGCCTGGGTGGTTGTGGCCTACTGGGTGGGCATGGCTAAAGTGCGTATGGCCTACTGGGTGGCCATGGCCAGCTCTACATCGTTGGCATCAAGGGTGGCTCTGGGGGCCTGGGCAGGAGTGGGACAGATCTGAGGGTCTTTGGTGGAAGGAGGGTCTGTGGGCCAGGGCCAAGGCAGCGGGGCCCGTTCCCTCACTGTTTCCAGGATGGCTTCGTGGGCCGCATGTAACCACTTCGCGGGCCGGATCCGGCCCCCGGGCCTTGTATTTCACATGTCTGCGTTAGTAGGTCAGATTCTTGTAGCGAACTGAAGCTTGCTATAAATCTTGATACTCATTTGAACTACCTGAATCTCCTGACTTTCCTGGCACTCACTCACTCACTCACTCTCTGTCTATCTATCTATCTATCTATCTATCTATCTATCTATCTATCTATCTATCTATCTATCTATCTATCTATAATTTCTCTCTCTCTCTCTAGCTATCATCATCATCATAAATAATAATAATAATAATAATAATAATAATAATAATAATAATAATAATAATAATAATAATAATAATAATAATAATAATTTTATTTGTATACCGCCCTTCTCCCGAAGGACTCAGGGCGGTGAACAGGGCAATAAATACTAAAATACAAAGATACAAAGGTTAAGAGAAAATTAAACAAAATGCCCAATGACTTACAACAATAAGTTAAAATACATTAAAAGCAGTAATAAAACCCAAACCCCATCAGGCCAGGCCGGCTTGTTCAAACAAGTAGGTCTTTAGATCTCGTCGAAAGGAGCGGAGGTCGGGAGCCATCCGGAGCTCAACTGGTAAACGGTTCCACAGGTCAGGTGCACCCACAGAGAACGCCCTCCCCCTGGGGGCCACCAGTCGGCATTCTCTGACCGGTGGCACCCTGAGCAGGCCCTCTCTGTGGGAGCGCACTGGGCGGAGGGAAGTTGATGCCGGCCGCAGGTGCTCCCTAAGGTACTCCGGACCCATGCCATGTAGGGCTGTAAAGGTCATTACCAGCACCTTGAATCTCACCCGGAAGACAACTGGAAGTCAATGCAGCTCACGGAGCAAAGGTGTAACATGGGAGTATTGGGAGACTCCCAGCACAACTCTCGCGGCTGCATTCTGCACCAGTTGGAGCCTCCGAGTGGTCCTCAAGGGCAGCCCCATGTAGAGAGCGTTGCAGTAGTCTAATCGAGAGGTCACGAGCGCATGAGTGACCGTACGCAAGGCATCCCGGTCTAGATAGGGCCGCAACTGGAGCACCAGGCGAACCTGGGCGAAGGCCCCCCTAGTCACAGTTACTATATGATCTTCTAAAGAAAGCTGTGAATCTAGGAGGACTCCCAAGTTGCGAGCCCTATCTACGGGGGGTAATAACTCACCCCCCATAGAAAGAGATGGAATATTCTGAATTTCCCGAGATGCCGGTACGCACAGCCACTCAGTCTTGTCAGGGTTGAGCCGAAGCCTGTTCCTCCCCATCCAGACCCGAACCGCTTCCAGGCAACGGGACATCACGTCGAGGGCATCACTGGGGTGGTTTGGGGTCGAAATAAAAAGCTGGGTATCATCAGCATACTGATGATACCCAACTCCAAAACCACGAATGATCTCACCCAGCGGTTTCATATAGATGTTGAACAGGAGAGGTGAGAGGACCGACCCCTGAGGAACTCCACAAACGAGAGGCCTCGAGGTCGACCTCTGCCCCCCTGCCATCATCATCATCATCATCATCATCATCATCATCATTATTATTATTAGTGTGTGTGTGTGTGTGTGTGTGTGTGTGTGTGTGTGATCTCCCATCAGCAGTATACGACCAACCTAGCCTGTCCTTCCACCCAGGACAGTAGCTTCAGCCATTCCCACTGCAATCAGTCATTGAGAATAGAGTTGGAAGGGACCTCAGAGGTCATCTAGTCCAGCCCCCTGTTCTAGCAGGAGACCCTTAGAGAATCACAGAATGACAGAGCTGAAAGGGACCTTGGAGGTCATCTAGTCCAGTCCCCTCCCAAGCAGGAGATCCTTACAGAATCATGAAATAACAGAGCTGGAAGGGACCTGGGAGGTCATCTAGTCCAGCCCCTTGCCCAGGTAGGAGATCCTGGACCATTCCAGAAAAAGCAGCTGTCAAGTCTCCTCTTCTTACTCTGCCCAGGGACTCTACCCTCCCCTGTCTGAACTGCTGATTCTTTCTCTTTTAGGCTGCCACGAGGGACCACGGAACGGAAGCGAAGGAAGGAGGTGAGGGTCCCGCCAGGATTTGGCTTCATTGCTTGCCAAATTCTTCCACAGGGAAACAGCTTGGCTGTGTGTGCCGAAGCATGGACTAACAGAGTTGGAAGGAACTCTGGAGGTCTTCTAGTCTGACCCTCTGTCTGTCTGTCTGTCTGTCTTATCTGTCTGTCTGTCTGTCTGTCTGTCTATCTATCTATCTGTCTGTCTATCTATCTATCTATCTATCTATCTATCTATCTATCTATCTATCTATCTATCTATCATCTATCTACCTCTATTGAGTATCTAATATTCTCTCTCTCTGTCCGCCCCTCCCCCTACCTTCCCCCCATATATTCACTGAATTCCCTTCCAGCCGTGTAACTCCGCTCTGCCCTAAGACTCTCCCTCTCTCTTCCAAACTCCTAGGGGATGATGCCGACTTCCGGCTGATCCTGGTTGGGAAGTCCGGAGGCGGGAAAAGCGCCACGGGCAACACCATCCTCGGCCGGAGGCAGTTCGAGTCCGCCCTGGGAGCGAAGACCACCACCCGGGTGTTGCAAATGGGGCAGGGGACCTGGAAAGGCGGGAAGATCTTCGTGATTGACACGCCAGCCCTTTTCGTTTCCAAAGAGACGGATCTGTCCCTGGAGGAGGAGATGAGAAACTGCCATCGGATGTGCCAGTCAGGCCTCCACGCCTTCGTCTTGGTGACCCAGGTGGGGCGCTTCACGAAAGAAGACAAGGATGCCGCCAAGCGGGTCTGGGAGATCTTTGGGGAAAAGTCCGTCCATCACACGATCGTCCTCTTCACCTGCAAGGAAGACCTAGGAGAGGACTCCCTGCAGGAGTACGTTGAAAAATGCGACAACAAAAAGCTGCGTAAGCTGATTGAGAAGTGCGGCAACCGCTTTTGCGGGTTTAACAATGGGGCCAAAGGAGCCGAGCGGGAGAAGCAGGTCTCGGAGCTGATGAAGGAGGTCCAGAAGATGGTGAACAAGAATGGAAAGTGGTCACCAGGAAAAAAACAACAACATGCTTCTCAGTAAACATTGAGATATAATGTCTTGGGGGAAGGGGGGGAGCTAATTTCTTTCTCGGCTTTTTTTGCATCGCCCCTCTCCAGTTCTCTCGTGATTCATCCTAATGCATAATTGTGCCTTCCCCAATGTCGGCAGGGGCTGAGATTCAGACCTCCACGATATCCCCGTCGTTTTGGATGACAGCCAGCAATTCGAGCCGGTCCCCCCTTTTTATTTATTTATTATTTATTTATTTATTTAATTTGTATACCGCCCTTCTCCCAAAGGACTCAGGGTGGTGAACAGGGCAATACATAATAAAAACAAGATACAAAAATTAAAAATTATTAAAAGTAATTAAACCACGATGCCCGTAATAAATTAGTACAGATTAAAAGTTAATTTATAAAACCCATCCCCATCCCATCAGGTCAGGCCGGCTTGTTCAAAAAGGTGGGTTTTAAGATCGCGCCGGAAGGAGCGGAGATCAGGCGCCATCCGGAGCTCGACCGGAAGATGGTTCCATAAATCTGGTGTGCCCACAGAGAACGCCCTCCCCCTGGGGGCCACCAGTCGGCATTCTTTGACCGGTGGCACCCTGAGGGAGCGTACTGGGTGGAGGGAAGTTGATGCCGGCCGCAGGTGCTCTCCAAGGTATTCCGGACCCATGCCATGTACCAGTTGGAGCCTCCGGGTGGTGTTCAAGGGTAGCCCCATGTAGAGAGCATTGCAGTAGTCAAGACGAGAGGTCACGAGCGCATGAGTGACCGTACGTAAGGCATCCCGGTCTAGATAGGGCCGCAACTGGCGCACCAGGCGGACCTGGGCGAAGGCCCCCCTAGTCACAGCTACTATATGGTCTTCTAGGGAAAGCTGTGAGTCTAGGAGGACTCCCAAGTTGCGAGCCCTATCTACAGGAGGTAATAACTCACCCCCCATAGAGAGGGGTGGGATATCCTGAATGTCCCAAGATGCCGGTACGCACAGCCACTCAGTCTTGTCAGGGTTGAGTCGAAGCCTGTTCCTCCCCATCCAGACCCGGACCGCCTCCAGGCAATGGGACATCACGTCGAGGGCATCACTGGGGTGGTTTGGGGTCGAAATAAAAAGCTGGGTATCATCAGCATACTGATGATACCCAACTCCAAAGCCACGAATGATCTCACCCAGCGGTTTCATGTAGATGTTGAACAGGAGAGGTGAGAGGACCGACCCCTGAGGGACTCCACAAACGAGAGGCCTCGCGGTCGACCTCTGCCCCCCTGCCAACACCGACTGCGAGCGTCCCAGGAGATAGGAGGAGAACCACTGAAGGACCGTGCCTCCCACTCCCAATCCCCTGAGGCGCCGCAGCAGGATACCATGGTCGATGGTATCGAAAGCCACTGACAGGTCTAATAGGGCTAGGACAGAGGAATATCCCCTCTCCCGAGCCCTCCAGAGATCATTCACCAGTGCGACCAATGCCATCTCCATGCTGTACCCGGGCCTGAAGCCCGATTTGTACGGGTCTAGATAATCCACTTCATCCAGGACCAGAGGGAGCTGATGCGCCACCACACTCTCAACAACCTTCGCAAGAAAGCGAAGGTTGGAGACCGGACGAAAGTTATTTAACACAGCCGGGTCCAAGGCAGGCTTCTTGAGGAGGGTTCTCACCACCGCCTCTTTCAAGGCGGTGGGGAAACTACCCTCACTCAAAGAGGCAGATATAACTGCCTGGAACCAGCCTCGTGTCCCCTCCCGGGCTGCATAAATCAGCCAGGAAGGGCACGGGTCCAATAAACATGTGGTGGAGCTCAGCCTCCCCATCATCCTGTCCACTTCCTCCGGAGTTACAGGATCGAACTCCTCCCAGGTAACATTGACAAGACCACCCGTGTCCTGATCGTCCGACTCTGCCCAGTCGGAGTCCAGACCGGTCCGAATCCGAGCGATTTTGTCCGACAGATGTTGACTAAACTCCTCGGCACGCCCCTGCAAGGGTTCCTCACTCACCTCCTGATTAAAGAGGGAGCGGGTCACCCTAAACAGGGCGGCCAGGCGATTATCTGCGGACGCGATGAGGGCAGCGAAGTAGTTAGACCTCGCCACCCTCATCGCTGCGAGATAAGACCTAATATGGGTTCTTAGTCACAATCGGTCGGATTCAGATCGGCTGGACCTCCAACCGCTCTCTAGGCCCCGTCTCCGACGCTTCATCTCCTGGAGCTCTGCAGAAAACCATGGAGCCCACTGGGATCTGCGCCAGGTCAGGGGCCGCAAGGGTACAATTCGGTCAAGGTTCTGGGAGCGGGGATGTGCAGCCACCTGAGTTCCGACTGGTGTACCTAAATGCCAGGTCCGTTGTTAATAAGGCTCCCCTCGTCCGGGATTTAGTCGAGGGTGAGCAAGCGGACCTGGCTTGCATTACGGAAACCTGGTTGGGCCCAGAGGGTGGTATCCCCCTGGTGGATCTCTGCCCACCAGGCTTCCGGGTGCTACACCGGCCTCGGACTCAGGGTAGGGGTGGGGGAGTGGCTGTAGTTATGAGGGAGACCTTATGTCCGCAGGAGGCCACCGTTCCTCAGATAGTCGGGTGTGAATCTCTCTTATTGAGGTTTGGTCCTAGGGCGCAGTTGGGCTTGCTGCTCGCGTACCTTTCGCCTAGTCGCGTAGCAGCAGCCCTGCCTGAGCTTCTCGATATCCTCTCAGGGCTGGTGATTGAGTTTCCTAAACTAATGGTTTTGGGAGACTTCAATCTACCATCCCTGGGAGGAGTATCTGAGTTAGCTCGGGAGTTCATGGCTTCCATGACGGCCATGGACCTGACGCAGGTAATTCATGGACCAACCCATGAGGGAGGCCACACCCTTGACTTGGTTTTCTTATCTGGTCGGTGGTTAGATGATCTTGGTGGGGGCTCCCCAATTGTTATGCCCCTGTCATGGACCGACCATCATCTCCTGCGGCTGGTCTTCCGTTTTGCCACCCCCCACCGTGGGGTTGTTGAGCCAACTAGATGGTTCCGCCCCAGGCGCTTAATGGACCCTGAGAGGTTTCAGGCAGCGCTGGGGGCCCCACCTGCCTCCCCAGCTCACAGCTCGGCGGATGCCTTAGTGGAGGCCTGGGAAAGGACGGCCACGGAGGCACTTGACCGAGTTGTACCCTTGCGGCCCCTGACCCGGCGCAGATCCCAATGGGCTCCATGGTTTTCCGTGGAGCTCCGGGAGATGAAGCGTCGGAGACGGGGCCTAGAGAGCGTTTGGAGGTCCACCCGATCTGAATCCGACCGATTGCGACTAAGAACCCATATTAGGTCTTATCTCGCTGCGATGAGGGTAGCGAGATCTAATTATTTCGCTGCCCTCATCGCGTCCGCAGATAATCGCCCGGCCGCCCTGTTTAGGGTGACCCGCTCCCTCCTCAACCAGGAGGTCAGTGAGGATCCCTTGCAGGGGCGTGCCGAGGAATTTAGTCAACATCTGTCGGACAAAATCGCTCGGATTCGGACCGGTTTGGACTCCGACTGGGCAGTATCGGATGATCAGGACACAAGTGATCTTGTCGATGTCATCTGGGAGGAGTTCGATCCTGTGACTCCGGAGGAAGTGGACAGGATCATGGGGAGGCTGAGCTCCACCACATGTTTACTGGACCCGTGCCCTTCCTGGCTGGTTTATGCAGCCCGGGAGGGGACACGAAGCTGGTTCCAGGCGGTTATAGCTGCTTCTTTGAGTGAGGGCAGTTTTCCCGCCGCCTTGAAGGAGGCGGTGGTGAGACCTCTCCTCAAGAAGCCTACCTTGGATCCGGCTGTTTTGAATAACTTTCGTCCGGTCTCCAACCTTCGCTTCCTTGCGAAGGTTGTTGAGAGTGTGGTGGCACATCAGCTCCCTCTGGTCCTGGATGAAGCGGATTATCTAGACCCGTACCAATCGGGCTTCAGGCCTGGGTACAGCACGGAGACGGCATTGGTCGCGCTGGTGAATGATCTCTGGAGGGCTCGGGACAGAGGATACTCCTCTGTTCTAGTCCTATTAGACCTCTCAGCGGCTTTCGATACCATCGACCATGGTATCTTGCTGCGGCGTCTCAGGGGATTGGGAGTGGGAGGCACGGTTCTTCAGTGGTTCTCCTCCTATCTCCTGGGACGTTCGCAGTCGGTGTTGACGGGGGGGCAGAGGTCGACCGCGAGGCCTCTCGCTTGTGGAGTCCCTCAGGGGTCGGTCCTCTCGCCCCTTCTGTTCAACATCTACATGAAGCCGCTGGGTGAGATCATTCGTGGTTTTGGAGTTGGGTATCATCAGTATGCTGATGATACCCAACTTTTCATTTCGACCCCAAACCACCCCAGTGATGCCCTCGACGTGATGTCCCGGTGCCTGGAGGCGGTCCGGGTCTGGATGGGGAGGAACAGGCTTCGTCTCAACCCCGACAAGACGGAGTGGCTGTGCGTACCGGCATCCCGGGATATTCAGGATATCCCACCCCTCATTATGGGGGGTGAGTCATTACCTCCTGTAGATAGGGCTCGCAACTTGGGAGTCCTCCTAGATTCACAGCTCTCTTTAGAAGACCATATTGTAGCTGTAACTAGGGGGGCGTTCGCCCAGGTTCGCCTGGTGCGCCAGTTGCGGCCCTATCTAGACCGGGATGCCTTGCGCACGGTCACTCATGCGCTCGTGACCTCTCGTCTTGATTACTGCAACGCTCTCTACATGGGGCTACCCTTGAAGACCACTCGGAGGCTCCAGCTGGCACAGAATGCAGCCGCGAGAGTTGTGTCAGGGGTCTCCCGATACTCCCGTGTTACACCTTTGGTCCGCGAGCTGCATTGGTTGCCAGTTGTCTTCCGGGTGAGGTTCAAGGTGTTGGTAATGACCTACAAAGCCCTCCATGGCATGGGTCCAGAATACCTTGGGGAGCACCTGCAGCCGGCGTCAACTTCCCTCCGCCCAGTACGCTCCCACAGAGAGGGCCTCCTCAGGGTGCCGCCGGTCAAAGAATGCCGACTGGTGGCCCCCAGGGGGAGAGCGTTCTCTGTGGGTGCACCGGACTTATGGAACCATCTTCCGGTAGAGCTCCGGATGGCGCCCGACCTCCGCTCCTTCCGGCGCGACCTTAAAACCCATCTCTTTAAGGAAGCGGGCCTGGCCTGATGGGATGGGGTGGGTTTGTTATTATGACTTTAATTTTAAATTTGTACTATTTGTACTATGGGCATTGTTTAATCATGTTTTAATAATTTTAACTTTTGTATTTGTCTTTTACGTATTGCCCTGTTAACCGCCCTGAGTCTCTTGAGAGAAGGGCGGTATATAAATTAAATAAATAAATAAATAATAATAAATAAATAAATAAGTGCCTCCGTGACCGTCCTTTCCCAGGCTTCCACTAAGGCATCTGCCGAGCTGTGAGCAGAGGAGGCAGGTGGGGCCCCCAGTGCTGCCTGGAACCTCTCAGGGTCCATTAAGCGTCTGGGCGGAACCATCTAGTTGGCTCAACACCCCCACGGTGGGGAGTGGCAAAACGGAAGACCAGCCGCAGGAGATGATGATTGGTCCATGACAGGGGCATAGCAATTGGAGAGCCCCCACCAAGATCATATAACCACCGTCTAGATAGGAACACCAAATCCAGGGTGTGACCTCCCACATGAGTCGGTCCATGAATTACTTGCGTCAGGTCCATGGCCATCATGGAAGCCATGAACTCCCGAGCTAACTCAGATACTCCTCCCAGGGATGGTAGATTGAAGTCACCCAAAACCATGAGTTTGGGGAACTCAATCACCAGCCCCGAGAGGATATCGAGAAGCTCAGGCAGGGCTGCTGCTGCGCGACTAGGTGAAAGGTACACCAGCAGCAGACCCAACAGCGCTCTAGGACCACACCTCAGTAAGAGAGATTCACACCCGGCTATCTGAAGAACGGTAGCCTCCTGCGGACATCAGGTCTCCCTCATAACCACAGCCACTCCCCCACCCCTACCCTGAGTCCGAGGCCGGTGTAGCACCCAGAAGCCTGGTGGGCAAAGATCAACCAGAGGGATACCACCCTCTGGGCCCAACCAGGTCTCCATGATGCAGGCCAGGTCCGCATGCTCACCCTCGACCAGATCCCGAACGAGAGGAACCTTATTAACGACGGACCTGGCATTCAGGTACACTAGCCGGAGCTCAGGTGGCTGCACATCCTCGCTCCCGGAGCCTTGGGGTGAAGACAGAGGGTCGGAGCGCCTCACCGCTTGTAAATAGCGGAGATGCCCTCCCGGACATCGATACGGCCCTCTGTTTCTACACCTGCTGCCATTCCCTAACGTCGTGGGAATAGGGAGTCCCACGACCCGCTCCCGAGCTCCGGAGGCAGCAGACTCCAGCTCCTCCCCACCGCGATCTGTCCCAGGCCTGGCCTGACCAGCGATTGGTGGATTACCCCCCATTTCCAACCAACCACAACCCTCCCCCCTCCCTAACCCTACAAAAAAATTAGCTAAAAAGGTAATCAGGGGCCTCTTATTAAATTTATACTGGAGGCCCCTGCCCCTGCCCAACCATCTCTCAGGGTCCCGGCAATCGGGCCCTTCATCAAGAGGAGGTGTAAAGAGTAAGGCGGGTCGCTCCCAGGATGGGGGGGCCCCCTGAGGGCGAACAAAACCGTGCTCGGATAAGTCAGACGCATGGTGGTTGTTAAACAAGTCCGGCAAAAAGACAACAAGGCGAACCCAGATCGAAACGGGAGGATCTCAGAATAAATAAAAAGGGAGAATGTCCAGAGTGCCAGCCCAGCTCCACTGCCACTAGAGCTGGGAAACCCCGGGACAGATCGAATCCCGCCCTCTCACGACGGTCAGAACCGGGGAGCAGCCTGGTACATACAACCGGGCTGCCTATCTCAGACCCCAAGTTTCGGTCAGATTCCCCCAAACCCTTATTCTTTCCCCTGCCGATGTCTCCCCTTTTGGGGCCTGCCGTTCTGTTGGGATGAGGGGGGGAGAAGGGCGGATTTGCTTTGGCTTGGGATAACTTTCGCTTTCGACTTTCCCTCTCCTGCCTCCGCCCGCTTGAGAGGGAGATGGTTGCGGGAGAAACAGAAGCTGGAGGAGACCTTGAGCTGTGGACCAACTTGTGCCAGTCACCCGCGCGTCGTCGCCTCCCGTGGACCGGCTGGATTTCAAACGGACATTCTGACTTTGGCGGGAGGAGGAAAGTTGCTACTTTGACTAGGCCGTTTTGAGTGGGATTTTCCCCAGATCTCGCCTTGACTTCCCTGCTGTCACTAACCCCAAATAAAAAGTCTTCTTTTGAGACGATGCCGGTTTCAAGAGTTCTGCTTCCTTGGGCGGTTAGCTGAGGTGAGTCCTTATGTAAGGCAATCTTCAAGGTCTTAGTGATGGTTTTTAAGTCCTTACTGGGTCCGGAATACCTCGGGGACCACCTGCTGCCGGCGTCGACTCCCCTCCGCCCCATGCGTTCCCACAGAGAGGGCCTCCTCAGGGTGCCTCCAGTCAGAGAATGTCGGCTGGTGGCCCCCAGGGGGAGGGCCTTCTCTGTGGGTGCTCCGGCTTTGTGGAACCAGCTGCCGGTTGAGCTCCGGATGGCACCGGATCTCCGCTCCTTCCGGCGCGGGTTAAAGACCCATTTATTTGAACAAGCTGGCCTGGCCTGATGGGGAATCACTTAGGGTTTTAATATTTATATATATTTTTTATTGTTTTTATTGTGGGCAATAATTTAATTCTTTTTTAACTTTTGTACTTTTGTAGTTTTAAGATATGCCCTGTTCACCGCCCTGAGTCCTTCGGGAGAAGGGCGGTATAAAAATTTAATAAACAAATAAATAAATAAATAAATAAATCTCTAAAGCAGAAGTTACCGATCTTTCTTGTTTGGCGGACCGGAAGAAAAGTAATAATATCTTTATCTTATCTTTATCTTTATTAGACTTATATACCGCCCTTCTCCCGTAGGACTCTATTCTATTCTATTCTATTCTATTCTATTCTATTCTATTCTATTCTATTCTATTCTATTCTATTCTATTCTATTCTATTCTATTCTATTCTATTCTATTCTATTCTATTCCTTTCTCTCTCCCTCCCTCCCTCCCTCCCTCTATCCCTTCTTTTTTTTCTTGCACTTCATCACTGGAGACTTTTCAGAAGAGACTGGACCATCACCTCTCTGAGACAGTATACGGTCTCCTGCTGGAGCAAGGGACTAGACTAGAAGACCTCCACGGTCACTTCAAAATCTGTCATTATGTAAGGGTCTCCTGCTTGAACAGAGGGCTGGGCTAGAAGACCTCCAAGGTCCCTTCCAACTCTGCATTCCGTAATTCTGTAAGTGTCTCCTGCTCAAGTGCAGGGTTGGACTAGTACAGTGGTCCCCAACCTGTGGGCTGCAGCCCATTACTGGGCCATGGCCTCTTGGCCACCAGGCCGCATGAGTAGCTGGGCAGTGCACGCGCCTGTGTGCACATGCTCACCCCTCTCGTTCCACTGTTGCTGCTACTATCATGCAGGCCGTGGTGTGAGCCTCACCCAGGGTTGGTGCCGGTACGATCTTTGTTCCAGTAGTTGTATCACCGCGAGCCTGGCATTGCCGTTGTCACAAGCCTCACACAGATATCAGCGTCGCTGAGAGTGGCATGGCATGCACGCTCGCGGCCTGTGTGCACATGCACGGACATTCATGTTCACACACGCATAATGCGCCTGCCCCTCACTCTCCCAATGGGCTGCCAACCCAGGAAGATTGGGTTCCTCTGCCTTAAGTGATGGAAATCCGTGAGAGAATATATGCCAAGCTCAAAATGTGTCAGGCTCACCCCAATTTAGACCTTTCGGAAAGAAAGACCGACTCCATTCCTTGAAGCGAAAGCTTCTCTTCCTAAAGTCCAGCAGTTACAGTGTAAGCAAAGCTGGATCTGATTATTCCCACGCAAAGTTTGCCTTTCCCGCCCCCCTTTCCCTGATCCGCCCCCCCACCTACCCTGCCCTTGGTCAGTCCATCAGTGTCCGATTGTCATTCATTCCCCGCCTCCCAATTTCCCCTGACGTACACGTGCAGGTATGGATTGCCCCATCCTCCAGCGATAGATGGCAGACCTGATTGACACAAACACAGGGTCGGTTTCCAAAACACCCTGAGGACTTTTAATTGGACGTGGACTGATCACACAGGGGGGAGGGGTTGGCCAGGGGAAAAGGGAAAGTTCATTGCATCGTCGTGGCGCCAAACCAACAGAGTCTGCCTGCTCTGATCCAGCAAAAAAAAGCCCTCCAAACTTTAGGGAACCGGGTATCTGGTTTCTTGGTGAGAGGTTTTACCACAGACCAGGAGTATGGTTTCACATGTTGCCTGCGTCCCGCGGATGGGACTCTGCTTGTTTCCACGGAACGGTTTCTGGCATGCCACAGCCTGGTACTGGTCCACAGATTGGGTGCTTGGGGACCCCTGCTCTCATCTGTAACCCCTTTGTTTTCAATAAAGTATACGCTTGGAGGGGAAAGAACCAGTCTTTTTTTGCTAATTGGACTAAAGGGGAAGGATGACAAATGCGCTGATTTCCCCTCGTGTTTGCAGAACAGACTTCACCCACCAGGGATGCTCTCAGCTGAAGGGGGAAACACCCCTTTGATACTGGTGAAACTGGGTTGTACTGGGGCGAAGGCAAGGACGTGGGGCTGGGTTGAGGGGCTCTGGGGCAGGATCCTGCTCTCCTTGAGAAGGTGGAGGAGGATCCTCAAAGATGAGGACCCGCTTCCCTCACTGGTCAACAGGAAGGGTGAGGAAGACCCCCGGTTGACCCCCCCCAGGCCCATTTCAGCAGTCAAAGGCAAAGGAGAAGGAAAGACGACACCAGATCTGCAGGTCTGCCATTGTTTTATTTCTCAAACAAAGAAAAGGGAATTACAATACTCTGTTTGTTCAGAGTATGTGAGACTATATAAAGAGTGCATTGATATCCCCAGTGCTTTTTTAGTAAAAGAAAAAGGTGCCGGAACTCACACATGTCATACAACCCGCCTTGCCTACCCTACAAGGTTCCATCCAAAAAAGGTGCCGGAACTCCGTTCTGAGCGTTCTATGAGAAAAAAAGCCCTGGATATCCCAAACCCTCAGTACAGTTCCAGTTATGAATAAAGCAACTATTCTTCTGTACTCATCTGCCTGGCGTCTTTCCTGCTCGTCTGAACCCGAAACATAACAGTAGATACTGGTAGATGGCCTCATGCATAAGTAGACAAGACATTCGGAAGCAGAACAATCCTGAGGTAAAACTAAGCAGCAGGCAGAAGACAGAGAAGTAAAAAGGCGGGAAGAGAGGGAGACCCCGCCTTCACACTTTGTGGCAACCAATCACAGCGCAGATCGCCTCCTGCAGGAGCAGACTAGACAGTTGGGAGCACAGGAACATCCTGAGGTAAAATTACAACAGCAGGCAGAAGACTGAGAAGAAAAAGGCAGGAAGAAATGGAGACACAAGACAGTTGGGAGCACAGGAACATCCTGAGGTAAAATTACAACAGCAGGCAGAAGACTGAGAAGAAAAAGGCAGGAAGAAATGGAGACACAAGACAGTTGGGAGCACAGGAACATCCTGAGGTAAAATTACAACAGCAGGCAGAAGACTGAGAAGAAAAAGGCAGGAAGAAATGGAGACACAAGACAGTTGGGAGCACAGGAACATCCTGAGGTAAAATTACAACAGCAGGCAGAAGACTGAGAAGAAAAAGGCAGGAAGAAATGGAGACACAAGACAGTTGGGAGCACAGGAACATCCTGAGGTAAAATTACAACAGCAGGCAGAAGACTGAGAAGAAAAAGGCAGGAAGAAATGGAGACGCCCCCTGCCTGAACTTGAAGCCCAAACACTTTCCTGAAATGCAACCTTCCCCCCACTTCATCCTTAGTCCTTTCTGCAGAACACCCTCCCCAGGCGTCCTGCCAGTCCCCCCCCCTCCTCTCCCCCTGGCTAGGCTTTTCTCAACCTTTGCTTCCCGCATCAGCCTGCCCCCCACTTCTGCCCCTCCTGGCCCAAGGAAACACAGGAGCCAAGCCAGGCAGACCGGGCAGCAATTTTTCCGGCGTGGGGGTGGGTGGGAGGCTCCTTTGAGGGGGGGCTCTTTCTTCCATCCCCTGCAATCCTGGGCAGGCAGCCTCTGCTGAGGATGCTAATTGCACCCGCGCCCCGCCCCCCACCTACAGCTCCCCACACCACCCCTTCGTGGGGGTGTCAGGATTTCACTTTCGATTGCTTCTCAAACATTAAACCTTGTGATTTCTCTGAGCTGATGGGTGTGTGGGGGGCAGCCGGGGAGGGAGGGGTCCCATGGCCCAGGTCATTGTCCAGTCTTGCCTTGATTTCTCCTAATGTTTGGCCATATTTGCCTTGTGTGACGGTTTCGCGAAAGGTTTGCTGCCTGCTTTATCTATTATTTTCCTCTGCCGTAAACTGCGCTCCAGAGTTCGAGTCCTCTGCCTTTTGTATAAGTGCAAGCTGGTGGGGTGGGTCAGACAAATGGCTGTCCCGTCTCCAGTGACAGAGCCCCCACTACCTCTGGTGGCAGGCCGTTCCACAGATGGCTGACCGAAAGAGTCCCAAGAACCCGTTTCACCCAGGACCCTCGGCAGCTGCCAGGCCACGAGCTCCTACACCACGTTCCCTATAAACGGGAGGTCGGAAGCTAGACAAATAAATGGCAGTGTTCCCTGGTGATGCATGGGGGTGGGGGGTAGGGGCAGAACAGGGCTAATAAAGCAGCCCCCACCCCACCAGCCTGCACAAATGGCTAATGAACTCTGGAGCACAGTTTACTGTAAAGGAAACCGACAGATAAAGCAGGTAGCAAAGTTTTTGCAAATCTGTCAGGCGAGGCAAATATGGGCAAAGATTAGGAGAAACCAACAAAAGGCTGGACCATGACCTGGGCTCTGGGACCCCTCCCTCCCCTGCTGGCCCCCACGCCCATCAGCTCCGGAGAAATCAGGAGGTTTAATGTTTGAGAAGCAATCAAAAGTGAAATCCTGACACCCCCACCCCCTCCGCCCATCAGCTCCGGAGAAATCAGGAGGTTTAATGTTTGAGAAGCAACCAAAAATGAAACCGAGGAACAGATAACAGTTGGTGGAAAGACCCGCCTTCTCCCTGCTGCGCCTGGGTGGAACCCAGACAAGGTCTCATTTCATTTCCCTGTTTGTACCTGGGACCGACCCGGCCATTATCCCCAAATCCCCCCTTCAAAACTCATGGCCTCTTCCTTAAGCAAGGAGGAGATTTGATAAGAAGATTTTAATAAGAAGAACAGACAGGACTTCCCTCGTGAGTCCACATTCGCCATTGGACGGCGGTATAGAAGAGTACAGAGACGGCCTTGAAGAAAACATGTAGCAGCTGTTGGGAAAACATGAATTCTCCCCAGGAAAGCAGGAAAGGGTGAGAAAGAACCTTAAGGCTGCCCTGCCTTCATGCGTTTTGGTGCCAGCAGAAGCGAAGGGGAGATGCTTTCCACTAGACCTTTTGAGCACATCAAGACACGGAGGTGGTTAGGCTGAGTGGACCAACCTCAACCGTCTTCCCAACTCCCCACTCCCCCCCCAAAAAACACACACACAGCCTCTTTCATAAGCAAAGAGATGTTTTAATAAGATCTTTGCTTAACACAGAAATGCCCTCCCTGCTGACTCCCTGTTGCCCAATGGAAAGAAGGAATATATCAGGCAGCTGTTAGGAAAACATGAATTCTCCCCAGGAAAGCAGGAAAGGGTGAGAATGAACCTCAAGGCTGCCTTGCCTTGATGCGCTTTGGTACAGCGGGAGTGAGACACTTTCAAGATTCTCCTGCTGCCATTTATACCAATCAAGTCGGGCTGTAATATTTCTTGTGTTGGTAGATTCCTGGCCTGCTCTACCTCAAAGGACTGAGAGACTGGAAGCCCCAAAGAGAGTGTCCTTCCAAAGGGTCCAGGATGGGAGACTATAAAGCTGTGGGGCCAATTGATACTGGGGGGGGGCAGGATCCTCCCACTGAAGGAGATCCTCTCATCTGAGGGAAGAAAGCGGATTCTGGGAAGGAATTGGCTCAGGGAGAGTCAGCCACAAATCTCTGACTGGAGTTCTCTGGAGGTCTCCCCGCGAGGGCTGGATTAGAACTCAGAGCAAGAAGGGGGAAACACAGGGCTGTGGCTTTTGGGAGAGCTGCCCCCTTGGAGCAGAGGATCCAGCAGAGAGGCTTTCAGTGTCTGTTACTGAATAGAACACTGGGCTAATTTGCTTTTCTTATAGCGCTCTTCATCTTCATTCATCATGTCTTCTGTGTAACAAGGAGCATGTCTGTTCTTGTACACGAGCTGATCAATCATGGTCATCAATTCGGCCCTCTGTTCCTCCCGTTCTTCTCCTTTGGCCTTGTTGTTGAAGGCCAAGTAGCGGTGTCCACACTGCTCTACCTGTTTCTTAAGCAAGTCATCACACTGGGATAGGAAGTCCTCCAGACTCATTGCTTCCAGGTCATCCTTGCGGGTGAACAAGACGATCATGTAATTCTTGGCGTTCAAGTTGAAGATTTCACTGATCTCCTTTTTCTCCTTGGAGTAAAGGCCAAGACGTATCACCTGCAGAATGACGTGCGGACCTGGCTTGCACATGCTCACACATTTCTTCACCTCAGCAGCAGTTTCCTTCTCTGAAACCTCGGTGTCGTAAAAGCCAGGAGTGTCAACAACCATAATATTCCGGCCATTCCAGTTCTTCTCCATCTTTTGGCAAGTCATCGTCATTGGCTTAGAGGACATGCCGTATGCAAAGTGTTTGCCTCCCAGGATGGTGTTTCCTGTCATGCTCTTCCCACTGTTACTTCTGCCCACCAGGACAATCCTCCGTTCTTGCCCTACAAACCAAAGCGGGGGGGGGGAGAGACGAAGGGGATTGGTCAGCAGGGTTGGAGATGAGCAGGCTGTGCCCGTGGGAGGGGTCAAAGGCGTCATCAGTCACGAATCCCTGTGTGCCCACATGAGATCTAAATCCAGTCCACCTTGAATGCCTTTCTTATCTCCCGCTCATTTCCCTTGATCCCTTAGTAGGTCAGGTTCTTGTAGCGAACTGAAGCTTGCTATAAATCATTATACTCATTTGAACTGCCTGAATCTTCTGACTTTCCACTCACTCACTCTCTACTTATCTATCTATTTTGTCTGTCTCTAGCTATCATCATTATTATCATCATTATCATCTGCCTCTGTGTGTGTCTCTCTCTCATCTCCCATCAGCAGTGTACAGCCATCCTAGCCTGTCCCTTCGCCCAGGGCCCAAGACTTTACCTTGGATGTTTTCCAGACAAGCCGCACAGCGCAAATCTGGATGTTTCTGCGTGAAAAGAGAAACCCAGTCACACCAAAGAAGAAACTTGCCTTGCTCAGAAATTGCCAGGAACTCTCCCCCACCCCAGAAGTCACACACAGGAATTGGAGGGGGTCTTAAAAGAGAGTCATCCCCCTCCTCATTGCCCTTGAGGTAGAGTCAACCTGATTTCTCTCTGCCCCCCACACACACTTTGGGGGCTTGAGGAAACGTAGGCATTGGTCCCCAAACACTGTGCTGTAGAGGCCCTCTTCCCAGGATCCTTCAGCCGTTCCCACTGCAATCAGTCATTGAGAATAGAGGTGGAATGGACCTCATAGGTCATCTATTCCAACCCCCTGCTCAAGCAGGATAGATACCCTTACAGAATGACAGAGCTGGAAGGGACCTCGGGCGTCTTCTAGTCCAACCCCCTGCTCAAGTGGGAAACTATAGCAGAGGTAGGCACCCTTGGCTCTTTGATGACTTCTGGACTTCAATACCCAGAATTCCTGAACCAGCCATGCTGACTCAGGAATTCTGGGAGTTGAAGTCCACAAGTCATCAATGAGCCAAGGTTCCCTACTCCCAATCTATACCATCTCTGCCTCCAAGCACTGCCCAATTGCACCTTCCCCAATGGCCAGCCGTCTCTCCCAGAGGGCACAAGCCCCTTGTCCCTCTCCCACCATGGCCCATCAGCCACTGCCGCATCAGGGCTCTAGGCTGACCCAGCCGGCTCCGCAGTTGGGTTCTTCGGGAACTCTGCCTTAATTCTGGCTGTGCCGTGGAAGAAAGAAGCCACTGCGGGAACCAAGAAAGTGACGGGGGCGCCCCAGTTTAGAACCAGACGCTCCAGAGCAGCTGAGTCAGAGGCAGAAATAGTAGAGGGTCTCCTACCTGAGCAGTGGGTTGGACTAGAAGACCTCCAGGGTACCTTCCAGCTCGTGATTCTGTAACAGTCTCCTGCTTGAGCTGGGAGTTGGACTAGATGACCTTGGAGGTCCGTTCCAACTCTGTCATGCAATGATTCTGTAACGGTCTCCTGTTAGAGTTGGACTAGATGACCTCTGATGTCCCTCCCAGCTTGTGATTCTACAAGGGTCTCCTGCTTGAGCAGGGGGTTGCACTAGGTGACTTCCAAAGTCCCTTCCAACTCTGCGATCCGAAGTCCCAAGCCACGGGGATGGGATAGAGATGGGGAGCAGAGGCACGCCCAGCTGGACACCCACTGCGCGGATGGGCCGCCTACAGGTCGTATTTCTCTGGGTGGGTGGGGCACTCAGGGTGGGCAGAGTCTCCTTGCCCCCTCCCCCCTTAGTGAGATCCCTCCAGCCCCCTCCCCACCCAAAGTTCCTCTTTGGCCCTGCTGGCTGCTCTTCACCGAGCCTGGGGGGGTTGTCTCTGAGGGGGTCAGGATTGAATTACCTATCCCGAGGTAATTTTCCCCCCCCCGCTGCCCCCCACGGTTATGCTTTCCCCAATCTTTGCTTCCGACAACACCTTGTCACCCCTCCTCTTCTGCCCCAAGGAAAAATGGGGGGGATGGGATGGGGAGGGTGGAAGGACTCCTTTGAGGGGGGGCATCTCTTTCTGGCATCCCCTGCAACCCCGGGTGAGCAGCCTGTACTGAGGATGCTCATCACACCTGCCTCCCCCACCATCCCCTTCTTCCTTTGAAAAGCTTCCGATGTCCTTTCTTGAGTTGGGGGGGACGATGGCAAGGAGGCCAGGCATTTGGGGAAGGTCTCTTTCTCCCTCTCTCCCTCTCTCTCTCTATATATATGTATATATGTATATGTATATGTATATCTATATATAGATATACATACACATATATAGATATATGTAGATATAGATATAACTGTAAAAGGGACACGGTGGCTCAGCGGGTTAGGACGCTGAGCTTGTCGATCAGTTTGGTGGGTCGAATCCCAATATCATCTTATCTGTATCTAATCATATCTGTCTATCTATCTATCTATCTATCTATCTCTCTATCTATGAGGGACGCAGTGGCTCAGTGGGTTAGGATGCTGAGCTTATCGATCAGAAGGTCGGCAGTTTGGCGGGTCAAATCCCGAGTGCCGCGTAGCAGAGTGAGCACCTGTTACTCGTCCCAGCTTCGGCCAACCTAGCAGTTTGAAAGCATGTAAAAATGCAAGTAGAAAAATAGGGACCACTCCGGTGGGAAGGTAACAGTGTCCCGTGCGCCTTTGGCGTCGAGTCATGCCAGCCACATGACCACAGAGACGTCCTCGGACAAGCGCTGGCTCTTTGGCTTTGCAACGGAGATGAGCACCGGCCCCTAGAGTCAGAAGTTACTAGCACGCATGTGCAGGGGAACCTTTACCTTTTTATATATCACTGTATCTATCATCTCTCCTTCTCTTTCTCCCTCCCTTTCTCTCTGTATCTATCTATCTATCTATCTATCTATCTATCTATCTATCTATCTATCTATCTATCTATCATCTCCTTCTATGTAAATATGTATCTATTTATCATTCCTCTGCCCCTGAACAACTGCAGCGATTCCCTAAATGATTGTGGCAAGAAAAGACATCAAATTGGGCAAAATCCCTTAACCAACGTCTCCCTTAGCAACATAAATTTTGCACTCGCCTATGGTCAGTATACTGAGGACTACGCCTACGTCTTGCCAAGACCACCCTTGTAAGAGTTTGGGGGAAAGGGATTCTTTCGAGGCAACGATGTAACAGCTAACCAGCTTATGTAATGTAAGATGTAATTTGTAATGATGGGAATGAGTCAGCAGGGTCTGTGTCTCTTTAAGAGCCTTTGTATAAAAGGATCTGCTGATGGGTTCTCTCTCTTCCCTTTCCTGCTGTAACTGCGGTGTGTTGGATCCTGCTCCATTAGCACTTGTATGTAGATTACTCCTGGTGTATGATATGGCTCTTTGGCTTTGAAACGGAGATGAGCACCGGCCCCTAGAGTCGGAAACAACTAGCACGCATGTGCAGGGGAACCTTTACCTTTATGATATTGTATGTAGATAGTGTAAGATAAACCACTCTTTGCTCTAGACCAGACATGTCAAACACAAGGCCCGGGGGCCAGATCCGGCCCGCGAAGTGGTTTCATGCGGCCCGCGAAGCCATCCTGGAAACAGTGAGGGAATGGCCCCCACTGCCTTGGCCGTGGCCCAGAGACCCTCCTTCTGCCAGAGACCCTCAGATCTGTCCCATTCCTGCCCAGGCCCCCATAGGCACCCTTGATGTGAACGATGTAGAGCTGGCCATGCCCACCCAGTAGGCCATACGCACTTTAGCCACGCCCACCCAGTAGGCCACGCCCACCCAGGTCACACCCACCCGGCCCCTTGAGGGCAACCGCAATGCTGATGCGGCCCTCAATGAAATTGAGTTTGACACCCCTGCTCTAGACCATAGTTTACTCTGTCTACTCTTGGCTTATCTCGTGTGAATGTATGGGTGGGTGGGGGTGCTTTTCCTTTAGTATTATAAATACTATCCTTGCCATTCAGGGCTTTTCGATGTGAGTTGCAATGGATGCAGTTCCTCTCTTCACCAGCAGAGGATGAGGCAGGCTTGGGACTCTGTTTCCCCCTAGGGAAAAGGGTGCCTTGATTTTTGGTGTTGGGGACTCTTGTGGGGGTTTGGGGGGGAGGACTTCAGAGGGCTTATTTGCTTCCGCTGAGGACAAGGCTCCCTGGTGAGGATCCCGATTGCGTCTCCTAGTAACCTTTTGGGTTGGATTCCCAAAAATGTTTACGCACACGCACAAGCCTGCCCACTTCCTTCTCCACCTCTCCCGGACTGGGCGTTTCAGTGCTGGCGCTTCACCCAAGCGCCCCCTCCCACCCCAATCCCTGAAAGTCTTTCAGGAAAGGTTCCTCATTGGATGCCGCAACTTGAGCCTCCAGACAGGAACAGCCCACATCTTGCCCCCCCCCCGACAAAAAAGCCCAACCCCTCCAGGAGGGCCAGAATTGGGAATCTCACTGGAAAGGTTCCTAGGGGAGGGGGGGAGATAAGAATGGGGGTCCTGTGAGTGGTGAGTTAGGAAGAAGGTCTTCCCTCCCTATCCTCAATTTCAGCTCTCCCCTTGTTTGACTGCCTGGACAGAACCAGAGCAGAAATTTCAGAAAAGGGGAAAGCCCCCTCCCCAAATTACCTAGAACACCCCTTCCCAACAACACAGGTGCTTCTGTGTCCCACTTGTAGCTAGGTCCCCTCCCTTGCTCTCCCCCCACTTCTCTGCCTTCCTTTGCTAACAAGGAAGAAGGGATCCTGAGCGATTCAGCCAGCCGGTTCCCAATGAATGGATCTCGGCTACTAACCTCCAGCCATTCACCTCCCCCAGATTGCCTGTCCTGACATGAGGGTCTCGGCAGTCCCACCCACCCATTGGGGTCTCCCAGAGAAGAGGGACCCCTTGCTCTCGTGTAAATGGGCAGAAAGAGCACCGCCCTCACCCAGTTCCACTCTGCCATTTGATTCTACTCTATGAAATGCTGATCCTGTACCATGGGCAGCTCATACAGCCGGTTGATGTAGTGTCTCCCCCCGTTCTCGAAAACGGTCTGCTGCACCATCTCCATCAGCTGCGAGACCTGCGCCTGCCGCTCGGCTCCTGTGGCCTTGTTATTGAAGCCACAGTAGCGGTTCCCGCACCGCCAGATCAGCTCCCGCAGATTATGGTTGTCAGACTTTTGGACATACTCCTGCAGGGATTCCCCTCTCAAATCTTCCTTGCAGGTGAAGAGGACAATCGTGTGCCTGGCGGACTCGTCCCCAAAGATATCCCAGACCCGCTTTGCAGCTGTCACATCTTCGGCAGTGAAGCGTCCCACCTGGGTCACAAAGATCAGGGCGTGGGGGCCAGGCTGGGAGAGTTCGACACAAGTCCCGATCTTGTGTCGCACAGTCTCACTGCAGTTTTCAGAATAAAAAATGTTGGGTGTGTCGACCACGGAGACCTTCCTGTTCTGCCAGCTTCCCTGCCCCCTTTCGCACTTCAGGGTGGTGGTGTTCGGCTGCAGAATAGACTTGAAAACCGGCCGACCTAGGATGGTGTTGCCAGTGGCGCTCTTCCCACCTCCAGTCTTCCCCACCAGGATCAGCCGGAGTTCGGCGTCCTCCCCTGTGAGTTTGGAAGACGACGTTACAAAAAAGAATAGATATATTTCTCACAACGTGTCAGGGTGTCATTGAGCAGGCTAGAAATGGGGACAACTTTAGAAAAGAGTCACCGTTGCTCGGAAGTGGTTCAGTGATATTTTTATATGAATCTCCTGGAGTTGCTAAAATGGGCTGCTCAGCCGTGCAGATTCCCATAACGTGCAAATCCCACTTTAGCAGATGTCCAAATACAGCCAGTGTGTCCAGCCCCCATGAGCAAAGCTGGAGCCAAACAAATTGAGCCTGAGCTGTGAGGAGGTTCAGGGCTGCTGGTGTGTGCTGCGTGACGATGGCCCCGGGACAGGGTACGGGAGTAATATTGGAGGGGACCTTGGTGGTCTTCTAGTTCGACCCCTTGCTCAACAGCCTCTACTGCACCACCATGATCGCTGGTGGCACAGTGCGTAGAATGCAGCATTGCAGGCAAACTCTGCCCACTGCCAGGAGTGCGATGCTGACCGGCTCAAGGTTGACTCAGCTCTTCTGTCCTTCCGTGGTCGCTAAAATGTGGAGGGCCAATAAGGCGACTCTGTAAACCGCTTAGAGGGGCCTCGGAAGTACTGTAAAGTGATATATAAGTGCTATTGCTAAGGGAGGTGAAAGGTATGAGCCTGGGGGGGTGGGGTGAGAATACGATTAAAGCCAGAGGGAAACGTTTAGGGGGACCTGGTGTGGAAGGAGAAAGAACTTCGGGAACTTCTTGGGGAAGGGAAATGTTTGCAGTGACCAAGTGGCAGGATGGGTAGAATAGGTAAGGGGTACTGCAGTGTCCTTGTGGTCAGCCACAAGTGCAAATGACCATTGGGGAGCTGCAGGGACTGTAATTTCAGGATTGGATCTTAAGTAACTTTTCTGGGAGGATCCACCATAATGTAAAACAGCTGTTAAGACAGGAGTCCCCAACCCCTCTTCCCTGAACCGCCACTGATCCACAGAATGCTGACAACCGGGCCTCGCAAATAAGCGAAGCACACGAAACGAGCACACACACCCGGCTCACAGAAAAACCCCACTCCACGGAACCTGGTCCCTGGTGCCCCAAAGTTTGGGGGTCCCCTGTGCTACGAGAGCTGTCCTACGTCAAGGAGATGAGAAGAATTACCTGGTCTCCCTGCTGCCGTAACTTCCATCATCACGTCTTCCCGTTCTCCATCCGCAGGAGGAAGAGGAGCAGCCATCAGGGAAACTGCAACTGGATAGAAGCCGGGTGTGCGTTTGTGTGTGTGTCTCATGCAGACTGTTCCTTAGCTTGTTTTTGACTCTAGGTTTTAGGCAGCACCTAGTCTGCCGGCAACTGGGCCACGCAAATAAGCGAAGCACACGAAACCAACGCACCCCCTGGTCCACAGAAAAACCCCTCTCCAAGGAACCGGTCCCTGGTGCCTAAATGTTTGGGTGTCCCCTGTGCTAAGAGACCCCTCCTGCGTCAAGGAGATGAGAAGAATTACCTGGTCTCCCTGCTGCCGTAACGTCCATCGTCACGTCTTCCCACCCTCCCTCCACAGGATGAAGAGGAGCATCCATCAGGGAAACTGCAACTGGATAGAAGCCGGGTGTGCGTTTGTGTGTGTGTCTGGTCCAGACTGATCCTTAGCTTGTTTTTGACTCTAGGTTTCAGGCAGCATCAAGTCTGCCTCAAGATCAGGATATGAGGAGGAGGAGGAGGAGGAGGAGGAGGAGGAGGAAGAGGCAGAGGAAGAGGAGGAGGAGGAGGAGGAGGAGGAATCAGGGTCCTTGGTCGTCCTCTGAGCTTGATGGATTCCTTGCAGACGTTTCAGGACCCAATGTAGGTAACATCATCAGTGCTAGTGAGAAGTGCTGTTTGTCACAGCCTCCCCCCCACAAATACTGGAATCCTACTATCTCCTCCCCCCCCCAGTCCTTCTTTTCTCTAGACTGGCCAAATGCCAATTCCTGCACCCGTTTCCTCTGATGTTTTGGGCTCCAGCTGCGGAATCCACTTTGTTACTTTTCAGCGCCCCCCCCCAAACACCAGACACGGCCTCCTCACTTACCTGGCTTGGCCTTCTCATCCGGGGCTGCCTGGAAGTGGAAAGGAAACACGGGTCAGACAGGGGTCTCGACTCCCAGAGGCCTCGGCATGTCCAGTGGGGCAGGGAGCCAGCTGCCACCCTGTTCATGCCCAGAAACCGCACCCTGGTCCCCTACCCCATTCAAGGCATCGCCCAGAAGCTGCTCTGGAACCCCCCAGCCAGTGGTGGGATTCAGCCGGTTTGCACCACTTTGGCAGAACCGGTAGTTAATTTTTTGTTGCCCAGGCCCAGAATGGACTTCCGGAAGTGGCATTGACACAGAGAACCGGTTGTTCACATATTTGAATCCCACCACTGCCCCCAGGCAGGGGCAGGGAGGGAGGGGGAGAAGGAAAAGACGGGGGGGAATACACGTAGAAGAGAAAAAGGGCAAGTAGAGCTAGGGACCCCTTTTTTCGGAGGGGCATTGCATGCTCTCCACCCATTAACCACCCTTCTCCCTCCCCTATTGCCTGTCCTAACATGAGGGTCTCTGCTGTACCACCCACCCATTGGGGTCACCCAGAGTGGAGGGACCCCTTGTTCTCGTGTAAACTGACCAGCTCCACCAGATGCCCAGAAAGAGCACTCACTGCCCTCGCCCAGTTCCACGCTGCCATTTGATTCCGCTCTACGACACGCTGATCCCGTACCATGGGCAACTCGTACAGCCTGTTGATGTAGTGTCTCCCCCCGTTCTCAAAAACGACTCTCTGCACCATCGCCATCAGCTCTGAGACCTGCGCCTGCCACTCGGCTCCTGCGGCCTTGTTGTTGATGCCACAGTAGCGGTCCCCACACCGCTGGATCAGCTCCCGCAGATTGTGGTTGTTGGAATTTCGGACGTATTCCTGCAGGGATTTCCCTCTCAAATCCTCCACGCAGGTGAAGAGGACGATTGTGTGCCTGGCCGATTTGGCCTCAAAGATATCCCAGACACGCTTTGCAGCTGTCACATCTTCGGCAGTGAAGCGTCCCACTTGTGTCACAAAGATCAGGGCGTGGGGGCCAGGCTGGGAGAGTTCGACGCAAGCGCTGATCTCATTTTGCACAATCTCACTGTGGTTTTCAGAATCGAAAATGTTGGGTGTGTCGACCACGGAGATCTTCCTGTCCTGCCATCTTCCTTGACCCCTTTGGCACCTTATGGTGGTGGCCTTCCCCCCCAGAGACTTAAACTCTCTCCAGCCGAGGATGGTGTTGCCCGTGGCGCTCTTCCCACTTCCGGACTTTCCTACCAGGATCAGCCGGAGTTCGGCGTCCTCCCCTGTGAGTTTGGAAGACAATGTTGCAAAAAGGAATCCAGACATTTCTCAGAACATGTCGGGGTGTCATTGAGCAGGCTGGAAATGGGGACCACCTTGGAAAAGAGTCACCCCTGTCCTGTAGTGCTTCAGGAATGTTTTCACGGGAATCTCCCAGCGTTGTTGCAATGGGCTGCTCAGCCGTGCAGATTCCCATCCTCTCCCACCCCATTCCAATCTGTGGTGAGCCATACTGGTGCAGTGGTTAATATTGCAGCATTGCAGGCTAATTCTGTCAACAGCCAAGAGTTCGATCCTGACCGTCTCAAGGTTGACTCAGCCTTCCGTCCTTCTGAGGGCGGTAAATGAGAAGAATCTTTACAAGACATTGAAATAATGAATCTTACCCCAATCATAACATTGTCCAAATTCTGTCTGTGCCGCTCCTTGAAGATGAGCCTGGTGGGGAAGAAAAGCAAGGGGGTGAAAAGAAGGCTGGGGACTCTGGAGTTGGCAGGGATTCTGGGGGTGTCTCTGGTAACCCAGATTTCAAGCGGGGGAGAAGAGGCGGAGGTTCCCCAAACTGTAGGATGACACGTTATTTCCTCCTCCTTCTCCCACCTCCTCTTCCCCTCTCCATCCTCCCCTCGCTCTCCTCCCCTTGTCCTCCTCCTCCTCCCCTGTCCCCTCTCCTCCCCTTCTCCATCCTCCCCTCGATCTCCTCTTCCCCTCCCCTCCTCCTCCACCCCTTCCCCCTCCTCTTGCCCTCGCCCTTCTCCTACTCTTCTCCCTCCCCCTCCTCCCCTCACTCTCCTCCCCTTGTCCTCATCCTCCTCTTCCCCCCTTCCTCCTACTCCTTCTCTTCCTCCTCCCCCTCCCCCTCCTCTCTTTCTCCTCCATCCTCCCCTCGCTCTTCTCTTCTCCCCCCCTCCCCTCTTCCTCCTCCCCTTCCTCCCCTCACTCTCCTCCCATCCTCATCCTCTCCCCCCTCCCCTCTCCCTCCTCTCCTCTTTCTCCTCCTCCTCTCCATCATCACTCTCTTCCCCTAGTCCTCCTCCACTACCTCTTCCCCTCCTCCTCCTGCCCTCCTCCCATTGGAGGTAGCAAACTGGTGAGTCATAGTATATTCAGAAATTGCCTATTCTATTCTAATTCCTCCTCCTTCCCTCCTCTTCCTCCCCTCCTCCTCCTCTTCCCCATTCTCCTCCTCCTCCTCACCATTTCAGGCCTCCAAGTAGGACAGATGCAAGTGACTGCCTCGCTCCATTGACCGAGCCCTACTTGAGTCACTGCAGCGCATCGGAATTGGTACTGAAGATTTAGGTGGACATCTTCCAGGGAGAATTGATCCTGAGGACCTTCGGTATGGAGACTTTTCCAATTTTCTTCTCCTGAGATCCGATATTCCACCTGGTACCTGGAGATGGCAGACTTCCCTACGGAAACTGGATCAATCCTGATCTGGAAACTCTTTGGCTGGACTGGTTCAACCTTAAGAGAGGGAGGTCTTCTAAGAGCAGCTTCCAGCTCCTGACGTTCCTTGAGGACCTCCATGGTCAAGGCTAAACTTTTCCTCTCCAGCATTTTTAACGACTGAAAGAAATTCTTCATGCTCTCGGTGCTCATTTTCCAGAACATTTCAGCAGCAGCATTACGGCTTCCTCCGTTTTCTTGGTAAGCAAAGAGAGCAGAATGGTTGAATCTGAAGTGCAGAGGGGTTCCCGATTCATCCTGAGCACACGGCAGGTCAGCCTCCTTGAGGGCCTCCAGGACAGGTGGTGTCCCCCCATCTGAAAAGGTGATCAGGAGTTGGATGTTATCCTTCACCTCTTTTCCCAGCATGGAGAGCATGGAATCAAAGACGCATTTCTGGATGTGAGTTGAATGGGCAAGGAAGGCCTGGGCCACCAAGCAGATGGCATCCACGTGGTCGATGCCCCCTGGGGTGGAGAAAAGCTCTCGGAGATGCTTCTCAATCAGTTTGTCTTGCTCTGCGTCTCTCGTTCCTCCAAATCCCGGAGTGTCGATTATTGTGAGAGAATAGGGGATCTGGAAACCCTTCCGATGATTCACCACATAGGCTGTGACTTCAGACGTCCTGCTTTCAGCTTCACTTCTCTGGATGGTTTCATGATTGAGTTTGAATCGGAAATTTCCTTCCCACTGGACACCCAGGATATAATTGATCATCCCGTTGATCAGAGTGGTTTTCCCACACCCTGTTGCTCCCATCACCAGGATCACTTTTTTGGCAACTTCCAAGTTCTCCTTTCCAAGCTGGTACAGGAGAGAGGAGGTGGAGGCATCTGAAGGGACTTTCTCCAGAGGAAGAGCAAACACCAGTGGTTGTCTCTCTTCCACTAGGGAGCTTTCCTGAAGGAACTGGTGGGCTACGTTGTCTGCATCTTCTTCCTCCAGTGATGTAGAGACCTCCACCTCCTCGCTGGGGACACCCAGAGCTCCATTATCACACACGGCAGACACCCGTATTCTATACGCCATCTGGGGCTTCAGTCCTTCAATAGGGTAAAGCTCTGTTTTATTCCCAGTCCTTTTTTCAGTCCAGTGGTCATTCCCAACTCCAGCCTCCACCGTTCTGTACTCCACCTTGTACTCCTTGACCACAACTCCTGAGGAAACGATGACAGGACTCATCCAGGTGACAGTGATGACAGAAGATGCTGCTGTGACCTTTCTTAATTTCTCAGGAGGGCTGATGGGAAGGGTCTTTATGGGTGGGCTCAGGTCACTGGATTTACTACGGCCTGGCTTACAACAGCAAGCATACTTGAACTGGTACTCTGTGTTTGGAGGCAGATTTTTCAGCAGGAACGTCTCCCCGGCGTCCTCTGTCCTCACGGTCTTCCAGTCCTCTTCCCCTGCAATCTTGTACTCTACCAGATAGCTGGAGATTGTAGCCGTACCGTATTCAGCGGGCTGAAACCTCAGGTGAATGCTGTCATGTCTCAGTTCGCTAATCTGGAATGGGAGAGGTTTTGAGGGCAACTCAAAGTTCTTGCTGACCAGCTCTCCATCTTCATAAAGGTATATTGAGGCTCCTTGTCTGTCCACATCTCGGAGTGAGGCTACAACAAAGCGGACATTCTCATTCGATTGATTGACACTGAAAAAGTCTTTGATGGCTTTGGCAGTTTGGCGAGCATATTGGGTCCTTTCCTTGTCCTCAAACCAGGCCATGCCTTTCTTGACCTCTAGAGTGGACCTTGTTGACTTAGCTGATTCTTCTGAGAATTGCTCCTGAAGCCAAACCCGTAAACTCAACAGAAACGGCTCCTCTTCATGTAAAGAAGTGAATATATAGGAGACCACATATCCATTCTCAGGGTCGAGAACTATTTCTTCCAACTTGTTCTGAGATGAGATAACTTGTATACTATTTAGAATAGTCAGGTAAGATTTGACAAAGTTAATTTCTCTCTTCTTGGTGTTCAGAAATTCACGGAGTCTTTGGCTGTTGAAGGGCGACTGGTTGACGGATGTCAAGATGTCCACCAGGGTCGCTTCCTCCTGCCCTCCACCCCGGATGGAAGGCAACATTCTGGCCAGCTGTTTCTGGAAAGTCTGCTTGTGTTCCTTTAATAGATTCTTGAAATGCTGGATCTTCCTCTTGATCTCAGGGAAGGTCTCAGCAATGGGATTCTTGGCTAGATCGTTGCTTTGCATTTCAATTTCATTGAGTTCCTCCATGACATTCTCAGTAGCAAAAATCAACGCTAGGCTGATCTCACGGACCATCTTAACTGCTCTGGTGTCCAGTTTGGTCAGTGGGTAGAGCCAGACCCTCATAGGCACAGCCTTCTCCCCATCTTTCCCTAACATTTTTGGCAGAGTCTCGTAAATTGTCATGGCATCTTGGAAGGTCACTGGATTTTTCTCCAGAGAAAAGTCTCCATGAAACGTGCAACTGAACTTGAAAGCATTCTCTTTCTCCTTCTCGTTTAGCTTCATATCTGCTTGTCCTCCGATAGATATTTCTTTGGTGAGTGTAATGTGGAGGTTTCCTTCTACATTTTTTACCATCTCCATTGAAGAAACTTCTCGGTCAAACACAAAGAAAGCCTGGGCTCCGAAGAGGATGGCGGTGACCACGTGGGTGGCCGTGCCATGCTCAAAGACTGCTGGGTAGGAGATATTCTGGATTCCTAGGTGACTCATGGTCAGCTGTTCATACCTGGTGGTGGTTTTGTACAGAACGGTGACTCTGGCTTGTTTCTTGGACTTCTTGGTGTCATGAAGATATTTGGCTGATCCTCTCACATCAATCAGCCCCCCCAGGACACTGGCTTTGAGCGATGCTGAGATGTCCAGGGCAGAGGCCTTGTCATCAATACTGTCAGATGCAATGATTATAGTTGCTGTATTGGGCTGAGGCCTGGTGGTCAGGTCCTTCTGCAGAGAGCTGTAGTCCCAAAGGGTGACCCCTGCATGGAACAGGAGAAGATCGTGAGATAAATCTGATACTGGATAGAGAAACCCCAGAGATCTTGGACAAGGGCACATCATTTCTCTCTGAGGATAACTTTATTTGTTCTGTCCAGCAATCACCAAGGAAATTGTCTGTTTTGCAAAATACTGCAAAACCCCAAAAAGTCTTTCGACTGAGGAGAGAGATTTTGTCATTTCCCAAAGCATTTCAGGGAGTTTGGTATGGAAACCCACCCCATGTTTGGTAGTCAGGGCCAGCACTGCTGCATGCTAGGCCAAGGGCTCGATGCACATTCCAGGCAGAAGACGCTACTCATCTAGCTGGTACTAGCAGGCCCTGTGTTCAGGATGCCAGCTCTTAAGTGTCCTTGGGCTAAGCCTGCGCACTGATGGCAGTGCCTGTCTCCCTCCCTCCCTCCCAGGTTTCCTGCCAGGGATGCCCGCCCATCAGCCTCTCCTTTGGTTCCTACCGGGGATGAGGGCATCCTTGCGACAGTCGTACAGCATCCCCAGCTGGAAGGGGCGACTGAGGGCTGAAATCTCGATGGCATCCTCTGCCACGGCCATGCTAGGCACTTGGGTGCTGCTGGTGCTTCTCGTGCCCTGCAAAAGAGAGAGGAACCATCTGGGGGAGGCCGAGACTGACTTATGACTCTGCGAGGGGACGCAGGTGTGGCCTCAAGTCTCCCCCCACCCACTGATGGTAGTCCAGTTTCTGGGATGGCTGAAGAAGGCTCTCTTGCCCAGAGCAGGGCGGCAGGAGCTGCAGTCACAATGCCTAGCTGGTGGATGCGCTGAAGCCGTCAAGAAACCAAAACTGGCAATTCCTCCAGCAAAGATGAGACGGGCGTTTTGAGGAGAGGAGCGAGTTTCCCGGGATTAGGGTCACACCCATGGTGTCAACTGAGGACTCTGCCTGGACTTTGCGATTTTATGATTCTGCAAGCGTCTCCTGCTCGAGCAGGGGGTTGGATTAGAAGACCTCCAAGGCCCCATCCGGCTCTACTCTGATTGATTGGTTGACTGATTGAGAAGGAAGTCACATGCAGACATCCCTGCCTTTTTCCTCCTTCCTCCCTCCCTGCTGGAAGGAGCCCTCCAACCTTCGGATATCAGCCAAGCCACAGCAAGTTTTCAGGGAAGCCAGAACAAGAACAAAAGTTCTTTGTCTCCAGGCAATAAGCCCCTCCTATCCTCCATTCCCCCCCCCCCAGCACAAAGAGCAAAGTCTGATTTATCTGGGAAGATCTTGGAATCTCGCTGGAAAAATTCCTGGGGAGTTGGGGGGGATTGAGATTCCTAATGGTGTGGGGGCTTTGGATGAAGGTGTCCCCTCCCTCCCCCCCTCCCCATTCCAGCTCTCCCCATGTTTGGCTGTCTGGTCAGAATTCAGCAGCCTTCCCGAAAAAGAGCAACCCCTCTCCCCAAATTTCCTGGAATATCTGCCCCCCCCAACAACACATGTGCATTTCCGTCACATCCGTTGCTAAATCCTTTGACCGGTGGAAACGGCCTTTGCTAACCTTGAGGCTCTCCTATTCCCCCCTTCGCATTTCCCAGAGGAGGGGCCACTTGCTCTCGTGTAAAAGCAGGGAGCAGCCCAGTCCAGGATTGATCGGCTTTCCACCAGATACCCAGGAACAGCCCTCCCCTCGCCCCGCCCCACTCCACTCCGCTGCCACCGCAAATGCCAACTCGGAGGTCTCACCGCTTCTGGGGTCCTCACCTGGTTGGAGGAGTCCGGAATCTCTGGCGGCAGGCGGATCTACTGCTCTCCTTTGCTGCTTCTCTGCTAGATCTCTCCGTCCTTTGAACCGCAGGCGGGGTTGATGATGGATTTTATGATGGGAACAGAGTTCAGAGATTGTACGAGATTGGCTCTCATAGCAGCCAAGAAAGCTAATAATACAGTACGACTCTTGGTTGTATAAACGGAGGCATAGAATCAGAATCACAGGACGGACTAGTACCGCTTTGTAAAGCCTTAGTAAGGCCACATCTGGAATAGGGCAACTAGTTTTGATCACATTACAAAAAGGAGTTTGAAACTTTGGAAAAAGTGCAGAGAAGAGCAACTAAGTTGATTAAAGGCCTGGAGATCAAAATATGAAGAACGGTTGCAGGATTTGGGTATGGCCAGCCTAGAGAAAAGAAAGGCTGGTGGGGGGGACATGATAGCAGTCTTCCAGTATTTGAGGGGCTGCCACAAAGAAGAGGAGGGGGTCAACTTATTCTCCAAAGCATCTGAAGTCAGGACAAGAAAAATGGACGGGAAACAAATCAAGGAGAGAAACCGCCTGGAATGAAGGAGAAACTTCGTGACAATGAGTGAGGATTAACCAGTGGAACAGCTTGCCATCAGAAGTTACAGGTGCTTCGTCACTGGAGGTCTTTAAAAAGAGACTGGACAGCCACTGCTCTGAAATGGTAGGAGGTTGGACTAGAAGACCTCCAAGGTTCCTTCAGCCACTTGTCTGAAATGGTAGGGCAGGGGTGTCAAACTGCCGGCCCATGGGCTGGAGCGTCACGGAGAAGCCGCGCCCACCCCATTTTCGGCAATGGGAAAAAGTTCCGATACGTCACACGACGTTACGTGACGTCGCGAGTTTGACATGCCTGTGCTAGGGGGTTGGACTAGATCATCTCCAAGGTTCCAACTCCATTCTGATTGACTGATAGAATCCAGACAGGCCATGCTAAGGCAAAGCTCTTTAAGCGGGGAATAGCTGAGAGCTCGCAAGACAACTGTGGCACACCAGAACAAACTATAACACATAATAGTTGGAGAACATCTCATTAACTTTGGAGGCACCTGAGATTATTATTGGAGTGACACCAGAAGCAGTTTGATGGTTAGCTTCCTTAGATATCGAAAGATAACATCTATCCCATTGCAATTCTATGGCACCATGTTATGGAGGTCACCACTGATCTTCTCAGCCTGGGCAATGGAATGGAGGGACTTCCTTTTCTGCCTCTCTCGTCTTCCTTCCTCCTCTCCTTCTGTCTTCCGTTGTCTTCTTTCCTCCCTTCCTCCATCTAACTTTGATTCCACCCACCCATCTTCCTTCCTTCTCTCCCCCTTGTCTTCCTTCCCCCATCCATCTTTCCTTCCTTCCTTCCATCTCCTTCATCCTACCTTCCCCCATCCATTTCCTTCCTTCCTTCTCTGCCTCCCTCCTAATCCTTCCTTCTTTGCCTCCCTTGTTTTCCTTCCTTCTCTCCATCCTCTTCCTTCCCCAAAGTATCTTTCTTCCCTGCTTCCCTCCTTCTCCTTCATCTTCCTTCCTTCATCCAACTTTTTGTTGCTTCCTCCCATCCATGTCATTCCTTCTCTCCCTTGTCTTCCTTCCTTGCTCCATCCATCCATCCTTCCTTCTCTGCCTCCCTCATCTTCCTTCCTTCCCCCATCCATCCTTCTTTCTCCATCTCCTCCCCTCCCTGTCTTCCTCCTCTCCCTCTCTTCTCGTTTTCCTTCTCTCCCTTTCTTCTTTCCTTCCTTCCCAGACTCCAGAATGCCTCCAAGGGGCTTTACCCTCAAAATAGGAATAGTTTCGTGTGTTTTTTAAAAGAACGAACAGCCCCAATCATCCAACAGGAAACCACTAGGCCCCACAGCCTCGCCCAGTAAAGGCCCAGTTGCAGAACAGGGTCCAGAAGAGGGAGGGGAGAGTTTCCCTTTTTTTTCCCCGCCTTTTTTTTCCCCCTCCCGGCCGCCCTTTTGTGCTCGGTCCTCAAAAAGATGATTTTTAGTGAGGTATTCCTTCAGTTCATTGTTTACGCTGGACTTTTTTCTCCCCACGGAACGTAAGGAAAAAGTAGCGTTCGTCCAATACACGGTAAATATCACAAAGGGGGAAAAAAACCCGATTATTTTAGGGAGGAAATCACGAGGGAAATCCTGAGGTAAACGGACGGAGCGCAAAAGGGCGGCCAGCAGGAAAGAGGGGGGGAAAAAAAGGCGGGAAAAGAAAGGGGAAACTCCCCCTCCCCCTCCACAGCCAGAACGACCAATCCCGGCGCAGATCGCCTCAGGCGGGAGCGCCGGCCCTCACCAATGCCAGTGCAGATCGCCTCAGGCGGGAGCGCCGGGCCTCTCCAGCCAATCGGCTGTAAGTGGGCGCGGCCTGGCTCCCCCTGACGACCTTTCCCTGAAGCGGCTGCTGAACGGAGGGAGCTTCACGGAGTTTGGGAGGGGGGGGGGTTGAGGCGCCCCCCACCTCCCCCGTGGGTCGTAGTGCCCCCCCCTCGCAGTGGGTTCTCCCTCCCCCAACGGGCCACGTAACTCCCCCCTCCCTCTTCTGCACCCTATTCTGCAACTGGGCCTTCTGCTGGGCGAGGCTGTGGGGGCTACTGGTTGCCTGTTGGGTGATTGGGGCTTTTTCTTTTTCTTTTTAAAGCTGCGTTCCTATTTTTAACATTAAGGAAACCAAGATCGTGGCATCCGGCCCTCTCAATTCCTGGCAAATAGATAGGGAAGAAATGGAAGTAGTGACCGATTTTGTTTTCCTGGGCTCCAAGTGTTGTGTCTGTGGGTTCCTTGGATTGAGACTCGGAGACAGGTGTGGGTTAATGGCTTCTTTGATGTGCACAACATGGCAGGACTGCCCCTTCTTCCTCGGTACCCTCTCATAGCTAGCTCTGAGTCCCCTGAAGTCAGCCAAGCCGACCATCTGATCGACAAGCTCAGCGTCCCACCACGTCCCTTCTTTGTAATATTATGGAAAAGTAAAAAGTTGAGGTTCAACGTTAGTGCTTCCTTCCTACTATAACAGTGGAACTCAAGAAGTCAAGGCCTTTTCGTTTTCCCTTCTCCCCCTCCCCTTTCCCCTCCCCACCGGCTCCTACTACTTGCATTTATTTATTTATTTTATTTATTTTTATTACATTTATATCCCGCCCTTCTCCGAAGACTCAGGGCGGCTTACAAGCTTAGCAGTAGCCTTCATTCTATGTATATGCCTGCTTGTTAGGGCTTTCACACACACACACCCCAAGCGGCATTATTACAAAGTCAGCTTATTGCCCCCAACAATCTGGGTCCTCATTTTACCGACCTCGGAAGGATGGAAGGCTGAGTCAACCTTGAGCCTGGTGGGATGCGAACCTGCACTAATTGCAGGCAGCTGGTGTACCAGTTTTGATTTCTTCGGTGGCAGTTTCTCTGCTGAATCGCTTTCCCTTTGCACCGACAATTGTATGATGAATTTATCCCTATTTATTAATACGCACTACTACCAGCTGGCTGGTCGGTCCTTCTTCCTCCCTGCCTCCTGAGCTCTCCTTCCACAGTGTAGTAAGAATGCACCCCCCACACACAGTCCCTTCATTGTACTCCTAAACACAGGATTCAAGCAGAACCTTAAATTTAGCCTGTTTGTAGGTAAACAGAAAAAAAAGAAAGTAAAAGAAAACTTGCTAAAAGCCATAGACAGACTCAAGATAAGGCCGTAAAACTATACATTTGTTTAAAGGGATTAAAGGGGACGCGGTGGCTCAGTGGGTTAGGACGCTGAGCTTGTCGATCGGGAAGGTCGGCAGTTTGGCGGGTCGAATCCCGAGTGCCACGTAGCAGAGCGAGCGCCTGTTACTCGTCCCAGCTTCTGCCAACCTAGCAGTTCGAAAGCACATAAAAATGCAAGTAGAAAAATAGGGACCACCACGGTGGGAAGGGAACAGCGTTCCGTGCGCCTTTGGCGTCTAGTCATGCCGGCCACATGACCACGGAGACGTCCTCGGACAAGCGCTGGCTCTTCAGCTTTGAAACGGAGATGAGCACCGGCCCCTACAGTCGGAAACGACTAGCACGCACGTGTGGGGAAACCTTTACCTAAAGGGATTAAACCTATGGAAGCCAACACTTTGCATTTACAGCTGGCCTTGATGAAACAGACCAACAGAAGACAATTTCGAATGGAGTGGAGTGGAATGGAATAGAATAGAATTCAGAATAGAAATAGAATGAAATTGAGAAGATTAAAGAAGAAAACTCAGAATAGAAGAGCAGAGTAGAGTAGAATAGAAAATACGGAATGGAATGGAATGGAATGGAATAGAATAGATTGAAAAGAACAGAAGAAAAACAGAACAGAATAGAATAGAGCTGGACGGGGAAGGAAAGAAACATGGATGGGGGAAGGAAGGAAGAGAAGACAGGGAGAGAAGGAAGGAAGGAAAGGGGATGGGGGAAGGGAGGAAAGAAGGATGGCAGAAGGAAGACGAGGGAGGCAAGGGAGGGAGGGAGGCAGGGAAGGAGGATGGATGGATGGGAGGAAGCAACAAAAGAAAGTTGGAGGAAGGAAGGAAGGAAGGAAGACAAGAACAGAAGGAGAGAAGGAAGGAAGCCGAAGGAGGCAGGTCTCTCCATCCGTTCTTCTCTTCCTTCCACACGGCAGAGGAGAGCAAATGCCTCTCTCGGTTCCTCGTTGTTCTATAGCGGGGTGTCCAAAGCCGGCAACTGTGGGACTTGTGGACTTCAACTCCCAGCATGCCCCAGCCAGCCCTGGAGGAGAAGCACCTCTAAAAGGGCAGGGGCCTTCACGCTTCCTAAGGAGTGAGAACGACCAGCGGAACAGCTTGCCACCAGAAGTTTCGGGTGCTCCAACCCTGTTCACCGCCCTGAGTCCTTCGGGAAAAGGGCGGTATAGAAATCAAATTATTATTATTAAGAGACGGGACAGCCAGTTGTCTGAAATGGTCAAGGGTCTCCCGCTCGAGCAGAGGGCTGGACTAGAGGACCTCCGAGGTCCCTTCCAACTCGTGTTATTCTGTAAGGTTCTCCCGCTCGAGCAGAGGGCTGGACTAGAGGACCTCTGAGGTCCCTTCCAACTCTGTTATTCTGTAAGGGTCTCCCGCTCGAGCAGGGGGCTGGACTAGATGACCTCCGAGGGCCCTTCCAACTGTGTTATTCTGTAAGGGTCTCCCGCTCGAGCAGGGGGCTGGACTAGATGACCTCCGGGGTCCTTTCCAACTCTGTTATTCTCTAAGGGTCTCCCACTCGAGCAGGGGGCTGGATTAGAGGACCTCGGAGGCCCCTTCCAACTCTGTTATTCTCTAAGGGTCTCCCGCTCGAGCAGGGGGCTGGATTAGAGGACCTCGGAGGCCCCTTCCAACTCTTGTTCTCTAAGGGTCTCCCGCTCGAGCAGGGGGCTGGACTAGAGGACCTCCGAGGGCCCTTCCAGCTCCATTCTGATCGAGCGAGGTCTTTCCTCTCGCATCCTCTCCGCCTCCTGAGAGACCCTGAGGTTTCTCCCCAATTGGCTTCCTCCCAGGTGGGCCGGAGCAGCCGCCCTTCCCCCTCCCGTGCGGGGAGCTCCGAAAGCGAAAGTCGGAAGGGAAAGGGAAAGCTGCCAGTTCAGCCGGAGCCTTTCCGAGAAATCTCCGCGGGTCCTGGAAAGCGAAAGTGGGGCTGGACGTTACACAAGGAAGGCGGCTTGACTGACGGGGTCAGCAAACACACACAAGAAACACACAGACACACACACAGAGAGAAACACACACACACACAAACCCCAGGCAGAGCACCAAAAATGTGAGAATTCGAACAGCATTTGTGGTCTTCAACCAGAATAGCCTGTTCCCCGGTCTGTTCCAGCTCCTATCCTATCCTATCCTATAACCTATCCTATCCTATCCTATCCTATCCTATCCTATAACCTATCCTATCCTATCCTATCCTATCCTATCCTATCCTATAACCTATCCTAACCTATAACTTATCCTATCCTATCCTATCCTATAACCTATCCTATCCTATCCTATAACCTATCCTATCCTATCCTATAACCTATCCTATCCTATCCTATAACCTATCCTAACCTATCCTAACCTATAACCTATCCTATCCTATCCTATCCTATAACCTATCCTAACCTATCCTAACCTATAACCTATCCTATCCTATCCTATCCTATAACCTATCCTATCCTATCCTATAACCTAACCTATAACCTTTCCTAACTTATCCTATCCTATAACCTATCCTATCCTATCCTATCCTATAACCTAACCTAACCTATCCTATCCTATCCTATCCTATCCTATAACCTATCCTATCCTATCCTATAACCTATCCTATCCTATCCTATCCTATCCTATCACCTATCCTAACCTATCCTATAACCTATTCTAACCTATAACCTATCCTATCCTATCCTATTCTATAACCTATCCTAACCTATAACCTATCCTAACCTATCCTATCCTATAACCTATCCTAACCTATCATATCCTATAACCTATCCTATCCTATAACCTATCCTATCCTATCCTATAACCTATCCTATCCTATCCTATCCTATAACCTATCCTAACCTATCATATCCTATAACCTATCCTAACCTATAACCTATCCTATCCTATCCTATAACCTATCCTATCCTATCCTATCCTATAACCTATCCTAACCTATCCTATTCTATATCCTATCCTCTCCTCTCCTAACATACCCTATATCCTATCTTATATTCTATCCTATCCTATATCCTATCCTATCCTATAACATATCCTAACCTATCCTATCCTATATTCTATCCTATCTTTCATATTCTATTCTATTCTTTTCTATTCTATTCTATTCTTTTCTATTCTATTCTATTCCATTCCATTCCATTCCATTCCATTCCATTCCATTCCATTCCATTCTATTCTATTCTATTCTATTCTATTCTATTCTATTCTATTCTATTCCATCCCATGCCATATTTTCTAATTCTATTCTATTCCATTCTATTCTATTCTATTCTATTCTATTCTATTCTATTCTATTCTATTCTATTCTATTCCATCCCATGCCATATTTTCTAATTCTATTCTATTCTATTCTATTCTATTCTATTCTATTCTATTCTATTCTATTCTATTCTATTCTATTCCATTCCATTCCATTCCATTCCATTCCATTCTATTCTATTCTATTCTATTCTATTCTATTCCATCCCATGCCATATTTTCTAATTCAATTCTATTCCATTCTATTCTATTCTATTCTATTCTATTCTATTCTATTCCATCCCATGCCATATTTTCTAATTCTATTCTATTCCATTCTATTCCATTCTATTCCATTCTATTCTATTCTATTCTATTCTATTCCATTCCATTCCATTCCATTCCATTCCATTCCATTCCATTCCATTCCATTCCATTCCATTCCATTCCATTCTATTCTATTCTATTCTATTCTATTCTATTCTATTCTATTCTATTCTATTCTATTCCATCCCATGCCATATTTTCTAATTCTATTCCATTCCATATTTTCTATTCTATTCTATTCTATTCTATTCTATTCTATTCTATTCTATTCTATTCCATTCCATTCCATTCCATTCCATTCCATTCCATTCCATTCCATTCCATTCTATTCTATTCTATTCTATTCTATTCCCCCCCCCCCAGGACCCCAAGTTGGAGCACAATTGAAGCAAGCAGACCTTAAAGGGGGGGGGGGGAGCCAGTATTTCCCCACCCACCCCCGGTGTTTTTTTTTTGTCCCCCAGGAAGCCTTTTTAAAGGAAGGAAGCCGAAATGGCCTTTTGTTGGCCGCTTTCAAGGGTTGCGCAATCTCCGGACTCTCCTCCCAGGGAAATCTCCGCCTGCCAATTAGAAGGACGGGGAGATCCGGCAGAGAAGCAGCCGCGGAGAGCAGAGGATCCACCGGTCAACTGGGACGGGGAAATTGCTGATCCCTTCAACTGGGTGAGAGACACACACCCCCTCTCCAAAGGGCCAAGACCCCCGAGTTGGCAGGGATTGGCTTCAGGGATTGGCTTCGGTTAGTCAAAAGAAAAGGAGGACTGGGGAGGGGGGTATGATAGCAGCATTCCAGTATTTGGGGGGGGGAATGCCCCAAAGGAGAAGAAGGGGTCTACCTATTCTCCAAAGCCCCGGAAGGCAGGAGAAGAAGCAACGGATGGAATCTGATCAAGGAGAGAAGCAACGTGGAATTCAGGAGAAGTTCCTAAGAGTGAGGACAATCAGCCAGGGGAACTGCTCGCCACCAGACGTTGTGGGTGCTCCAACCCTGGAGGGTTTTGAGAAGAGACAGGACAGTCACTTGTCTGGAAGGCCCTAGGGTCTCCTGCTTGAGCAGGGGGCTGGACTAGATGACCTCCGAGGCCCCTTCCAGCTCTGTGATTCTGTAACGGTCTCCTGCTTGAGTGCCGGGTTGGACCAGAAGACCTTCAAGGATCCTTCCAACTCTGTTATTCTGCAAGGGTCTCCTGCTTGAGCAGGGGGCTGGACTAGATGACCTCCAAGGTCCCTTCCAGCTCTGTCGTTCTGTCAGGGCCTCCTGCTTGAGCAGGGGGCTGGACTAGATGACCTCCGAGGTCCCTTCCAGCTCTGTCATTCTGTCAGGGTCTCCTGCTTGAACAGGGGGCTGGACTAGATGACCTCCGAGGTCCCTTCCAGCTCTGTCATTCTGTCAGGGTCTCCTGCTTGAGCAGGGGGCTGGACTAGATGACCTCCAAGGTCCCTTCCAGCTCTGTGATTCTGTAACGGTCTCCTGCTTGAGTGCCGAGTTAGACTAGATGACCTCCGAGGTCCCTTCCAGCTCTGTGATTCTGTAACGGTCTCCTGCTTGAGTGCCGGGTTGGACCAGAAGACCTTCAAGGACCCTTCCAACTCTGTTATTCTGCAAGGGTCTCCTGCTTGAGCAGGGGGCTGGACTAGATGACCTCCAAGGTCCCTTCCAGCTCTGTCATTCTGTCAGGGTCTCCTGCTTGAGCAGGTAACTGGACTAGATGACCTCCAAAGTCCCTTCCAACGCTTTTATGCTCTTATTCTGAAAGCTATAGGATCTGCTGCTCGAGCAGAGGGCTGGACTAGATGACCTCCGAGGTCCCATCCAACTCTGTGATTCTGTCAGGGTCTCCCGCTTGAGCAGGGGTGGGCTAGAAGACCTCCAGGCTCCCTTCCAACTCTGTTATGCTCTTACGCTGAAAGCTATAGGGTCTGCTGCTCGAGCAGGGGGTTGGGCTAGATGACCTTCGGGGTCCCTTCCAACTCCGTTCCTCTTGTGATTCTGTCAGGGTCCCCTGTTTGAGGGGGGGAGGGGGGGCTGGACTCAGACAAGTGACCCATCATGCACGCACCCTGTCCAGCCTGTCCAAGTTGAGGACCGCTGACCTAAAGGAGTAACGACAAGGATACTGTTAAAGTAATAGTACTGGGAGTTCTCAGTTAACGACCATTTGAAGTTACAACATGAAGGACCAAAAAGTGACTGAGGACCGCTTAGTCCCCCTGCGGTCGCCTGATTTGCATTCGGAGGCTTGACAACCGACGCGTCTTTACGACGGTCGCAAAGTGTCCCGGAGTCACGGGGATCCCCTTTGGAGAGCTTCCGACAAGCAGAGTCAACTGAGGCGAACCCGATTCGCTTCAGAACCGTGCGACTAATTTAAGACCTGCAGTGATTCCTTTCACGACTCTGGCAAAGAAGGTCCTAAAACGGGGCAAGGCTCGCTTAACGATTCTCTCACTTAGCGACAGTTGTGGGCCATAAGTTGAAGACTTCCCGCATTCTAAAGGAGAAGGGGCCCCTCCCTTTGGGAACCCCCAAGAAGGCTTCAGCAGCGCCGGCGCCGTGAACGCTGACCCTGCCCCACGGCTGTGTGCAGACAGGCCCTCGCTCAGCCAGACCCAGATCGGCCACTCTACTCACCCAGAAACTGGACCACGTTCAGTGTGTGAAGTGTGGCCTGTGTCCACAGCCTTCCCCTTGGGCAGGGGTCGGCAACCTGAAAAAGGAAAAGAGCCACTGGGAACCGTTTCCATCACACATAAAAAAAAGTGGGAGCCGCGTGCGTGCGTCCATGCACGCGCATGCGCAAAAAAGTTTTGTGCATGCACAAAATGGTTTTTTCTTGCACATGCGCGGATGCGCGCGGTTGCCATTTTTTTATGTGTGATGGAACCGGTTCCTGGTTGCGCGACGGCGACGGCTCGTCTGCAAAGCTGCCACTTTCGGCAGCTTTGCAGACGGGCCGCGGCAGCTTTCTCAAAGAGCGGCGCCGCTGCCCGTTCGCACGGAGGTACGCGCGCACCTTTCCAAAGGTTTGGGGAGGTGCGCGCGCACCTACGGTCGTTCGGAGAGGTACGCGCACACCTCTCGGAATGGGCAGCGGTGCCGCTTCTTGGGAAAGCTGCCGCAGCCCGTCTGCAGAGCTGCCACTTTCGGCAGCCTGCAAACATGCCGCGGCAGCTTTCTCAAAGAGCGGCGCCACTGCCCGTTCGCGTGGAGGTGCACGCGCACCTCTCCAAAGGTTTGGGGAGGTGCGCGCGCACCTCCGCCCATTCGGAGAGGTGCGCGTGCACCTCTCCAAACGGGCGGTGCCACTCTCCATTTGGACAGGTGCGCGCGCACCACTGCCCATTCGAAGAGGTGCGCGCGCACCGGGCGGCTGGGAGCCGCAGGAGACGGCTCAAAGAGCCGCATGCGGCTCCAGAGCCGTGGGTTGCCGACCCGTGCCCTTGGGGAGTCTTGGTTGCGCTGGCTCTGTGGACCTTCAGCTGCCTGCCATATTTGGGGGGGGGTCTGTGAGAGACACACAATGAAGGAATTGTCAAGATTTTTAAATGTATACCTGGAACAGTGAGGATTACGTAAAGAGCAGGGCTTTTTTTCTCATAGAAGGCTCAGAACAGAGTTCCGGAACCTTTTTTGGATGGAACCTTGTAGGGTAGGCAAGGCTGGTTATACGACATGTGTGAGTTCCAGCACCTTTTTTTTTTTTTTACAAAAAAAAGCACCGGTAAAGAGTAACAACACACAATGACAGCTGATTGATTCAAGAGAGGCAATCGGAGCTGGGATTGGTTGCCTTGGATGAAAAGGGGGCATTTTGCGTGTTTCCTGCCTTTTTGCCCTGTGTGCTCTGTATGCCAAGGGTATACAACCACCGGGTCTAGACTGCTACCGGTCCACGACCTGTTAAGAACTGGTCCGTGCAAGCGAGCAAAGCTTCATCTGTGCGTATGTGGGATCTAGGCAGTGTGTGAAACCATCCTCCCCCTGTCCATGGGGAAATTGTCTTCCGCAAAACCGGTCCCTGGTGTCCAAAATGTTGGGACCCCTGCTGTATGCTCTCCGAATTCCACCTCATGAAGTTCCTCCCGTGTGGATTTACCTGACGATGCTCTTGTTTGCCTCTCTTGTTTACTCTGAATGTATTTATTGATATAAAACCACAAGTTTGTGTCGGCGTCTCTGACTCCATTTTCTCAGAAATTCTGTTTGCATCTCCCACCACAGATCCAACAAGGAACACTCACAACAAGGACCCACCTCAGCTAACCACCCAAGAAAGCAGAACTCTTGAAACAGGCCTTGTCTCAAAAGGGAAGTCAAGGCAAGATCTGGGGAAAATCCCGCTTAAACTAGCAATATTCCTCCTCCCACCAAAATCATAATGTTCATTTGAAATCCAGCCAATCATTTGAAATCCAGCCAATCCACAGGTGGTAACGATGTGCAGGTAACTGACACAGTTGGTGTGCATCCCGAGGTCTTCTCCAGTTTCATTTCTCTGAAACCGTCTCCCTGATAAGGGAGACACTTTCCTTTCTGAAGCGGGCAGAGGCAGGAGAGGAAAAGTAGAAAGCGAAAGTTATCCGAAGTGAAAGCAAACATTTCCCCCCTCCCCCTCCCAGCAGAATGGCAGACCCCAAAGCAAAACCACAAGAGTATATATGCAAGGAAAACAATAAGGCTTTGGGGATCTGACAAGCACAGTCACCATGTGCTTTACTGCTCAATACTTTTAAGTGTAACAGAACAAAAGAACATAGCCATAGAGTATACTGTATACTATCGATCCAAACTTTTAAACACTGCCACCTACTGGTTGAATACTACAGCAGTTGTTGCACAAAAGTGCATCCCAACAATGAATTCCAGCACATTTGGACACCGGCGGCGCAATTCCCTGATGGGAATCCCCTTCCCCAAAGCCTTTACACGGGGGGTCTTTTGCCAGTGTACCCAATGACCCTTTCATGAAACGGCTTTCTGAGGTTGGATATGGGGGAGGAGGACAAACCTGGGGACGGGGCTTCGGGAAGGGGGTATGAAGTGACCCCAGCACAACTCGCTCATTAGAGACACCAGCCAGTCGTGGCCTCCTACGGATGGTTCCTCTCTCTTGCAGGACAGCAGCCGAGTCAGCGACCCGCGGGAGCCGAGCATGGCCCAGACGGACGATGCCATCGAGACCCCAGCCCTGGGCCGCCCCTTCCAGCTGGGGATGCTGTACGACTGCCGCAAGGATGCCCTCATCCCCGGTAGGAGCTGTAGGAGAGGCTGATGGGTCTTGGGAGGGAGGGAGGGAGGAAGGGAAGGAGACGGGCACTGCCATAGAGGCACAGGCTCAGCCCAGTGACAGAGTGGAGCTCCTGGGCACATGGCCTGCTGGTAGCAGCTAGCTAAGTAGGATATTCTACCTGGGAAGGCGTATCCATCCCTTGGCCGGGCACACAGCAGGGCTGGCCTTGACTACCAATCACCGGGTAGGTTCCTAAACCAAAGTCAGGGAAATGATTCGGAAAATGGCTAATAAGAGGAGTTCTGTGATCCCAGAGGCCTGAAGTGATGTAATGTTCAAGTTGTGCTGTTGCCGATTTCTCCCAGGGGAAGGGGAGCAAAACTCCGAACTCCTGATGCGGGAGCCCTCCAGGGGAAATTATGACTCCATTGTCCCACCTCTCTGGTGCTCCTCTATCACTGGAAGACAGTGTTCAATTCAGATCTTTGTTTTCATCTCTTCCGTGCAGGCGTCACCCTTTGGGACTACAGCTCTCTCCAGAAGGACCTGACCATCAAGCCTCAGCCCAAGACCGAATCGGAAATCATTGCGTCCGATACCATTGACGACAAGGCCTCCGCCCTGGACATCTCAGCATCCATCAAGGCCAGTTTCCTGTCAGGGCTGGTTGAAGTGGGAGGCTCAGCCAAGTATCTTCACGACACCAAGAAGTCCAAGCAACAGGCCAGAGTCACCGTTCAGTACAAAACCACCACCAGATACGAACAGCTGACCATGAGCCATCTCGGAATCCAGAATGTCTCCTACCCAGCGGTCTTTGAGCATGGCACGGCCACCCACGTGGTCACTGCCATCCTCTACGGAGCCCAGGCCTTCTTCGTGTTTGACCGAGAAGTTTCCACAAACGAGACGGTAAAAAATATTCAAGGAGGTCTCCAGCTTACAATCAAAAAGCTGATATCAATCACGGGAGAAGCAGAGGTCAGACTAAATGAGGAGGAGAAAGAGAATGCTCTGAAGTTCAGCTGCAAGTTCCACGGAGACTTTTCTCTGGAGAAAAATCCAGTCTCTTTCCAAGATGCCATGGACGTTTACGAAACCCTACCAAAATTGTTAGGGGAACATGGGGAGAAGGCTGTGCCTATGAGGGTCTGGCTCTACCCACTGACCAAACTGGACACCAGAGCAGCTAAGATGGTCCGTGAGATCAGCCTAGCGTTGATCTTTGATGCTGAAAAGATCTTGGAGGACCTCAACGAACTCCGGATGCAAAGCAACGATCTAGCCAAGAATCCCATTTGTGACACCTTCCCTGAGATCCAGAGGAAGATCAAGCAGTTCAAGGACCTCTGCAAGCAACACAGGCAGATTTTCCAGAAACAGCTGGCCAGAACGTTGCCTTCCATCCGGGGTGGAGGGCAGGAGGAAGCGACCCTGGTGGACATCTTGATGTCCGTCAACCAGTCGCCCTTCAACAGTCAAAAGCTCTCTGAATTTCTGGTCACCAAGAAAAGGGAAATGAACTTTGTCAAATCTTACCTGACGATTCTAAGTGACATGCAAGTTATCTCATCTCAGACCAAGCTGGAGGAGATAGTGCTAAACCCCCAGAATGTATACGTGGTCGCCTTTATTTTCACCTCTTTGTATAAGAAGGAGCCATTTCTGTTGAACTTACAGGACTGGCTTCAGGAGCAATTCTTGGAAGAATCAGCTAAGTCCACAAGGTCCAGTCCTGGGCAGGACGAAGACGTGGCCTGGTTTGAGAACAAGGGGTGGACCCGAAATGCTCGCCAAGCTGCCAAATCCATCCAAGACTTTTTCAGTGTCAATCGATCGAATGAGAAGGTCCGCTTTGTCGTGGCCTCACTCCCAGATGTGGACACCCCAGGAGCCTCAATATACCTTTATGAAGACGGAGAGCTGGTCAGCAAGAACTTTGAGTTGCCCTCAAAACCTCTCCCTTTCCTGATCGGCGAACTGAGACACGACAGCATTCAGCTGAGGTTTCAGCCGGCTGAATACGGGAGGGCTACAATCTCCAGCTATCTGGTAGAGTACAAGATTGCAGGGGAAGAGGACTGGAAGACCGTGAGGACAGAGGACGCCGGGGAGATGTTCCTGCTGAAAGATCTTCTTCCAGACACAGAGTACCAGTTCAAGTACGCTGCTGGTTGCAAGCTGGGCCTTAGTAAATCCAGTGACCTGAGCCCGCCCATAAAGACCCTTCCCACCAGCCCTCCTGAGAAATTAAGAACGGTCACCACGGCATCTTCTGTCATCTCTGTGGCCTGGATGAGTCCCAGCGTCGTTGCCTCGGGAGTTGTGGTCAAGGAGTACAAGGTGGAGTACAGAACGGTGGAGGCTGGAGATGGGAACGACCGCTGGGCTGAAAAAAGGACTGGGAGAAAAACAGAGTTTTACCCCGTCGAAGGTCTGAAGCCCCAGACGACGTATAGAATACGGGTGTCTGCCGTGTGTGATAATGGAGCTCTGGGTGTCCTCAGCGAGGAGGTGGAGGTCTCCACGTCAGTGGAGGAAGAAGATGCAGACAACATAGCCCGCCAGTTCCTTCAGGAAAGCTCCCTGGTGGAGGACGGACAGCCATTAGTGTTCGCCCTTCCTCTGGTGAAAGTCCCCTTAGATACACCCTGTCTCCTGTACCAGCTTGGAGAGGAGAACTTGGAAGTGCCCAACAAAGTGATTCTGGTGATGGGAGCAACAGGGTGTGGGAAAACCACCCTGATCAACGGGATGATCAATTATATCCTGGGTGTCCAGTGGGGAGATAATTTCCGATTCAAACTCGTTCATGAAACCACTCCGGGAAGCGAAGCTGGAAGCAGGACGTCTGAAGTCGCAGCCTACGTGGTGCCCCATCGGAAGGGTTTCCAAATTCCCTATTCTCTCACAATGATCGACACGCCAGGATTTGTAGGAAGAAGAGACGCAGAGCAAGACAAACGGGTGGAGAAGCAGCTTTTGGAGTTGTTCTCCACCCCAGGGGGCATCGGGCACGTGGATGCCATCGGCTTGGTGGCCCAGGCCTTCGTTACCCATTCAACTCAGAAATGCGTCTTTGATTCCATGCTCTCCACGTTGGGAAAAGAGGTGAAGGATAACGTCCAACTCCTGATCACCTTTTCAGATGGGGGGACCCCGCCTGTCCTGGAGGCCGTCAAGGAGGCTGACCTGCCGTGTGCTCGGGACGAGTCGGGAACCCCTCTGCATTTCAGATTCAACCATTCCGCCCTCTTCGCTCACCGAAAAAATGGAGGAAGCCGTAATGCGGCTGCTGAAATGTTCTGGAAAATGAGCACCGAGAGCATGAAGGATTTCTTTGACTCGTTAAAGCTGCTGGAAAGGAAAAGTTTAGCCTTGACCATGGAGGTCCTCAAGGAACATCAGACGCTCGACATCGCTCTGCAAGGGCTCCAGACTGCACTCCGCGCCAGTCTGCTGGACGCGGAGGAGCTGAGCAAGATGGAGGAGGCCCTGCAGCAATGCAAGAACAATATAGTAGCCAGTCAAAACTTTGAGTTCGAAGTCGAGAAGTCGGTGAGTGAAAGAATATATATCCACGTTATGTACTGTGTGCCGTGTTCTACAATTTGTCATCATAATTGTAAGCTTTGTAGCCCCGCAGAGGTGTATCAATGTGACGTTATGCATAGCGACGGATACTGTACCGTGTGCCCTCGGAGGTGTTCACCAGAGAGCCACCAGTTCCAGAATTCCTATTTGAGTACCAGAACCGTCAGAGAGAAGAAGGTCCACGAAGTGTTGAAGACCAATTATTACGAGGCCAAGGCCAAGGAGAAGACTCTGGAAGACAACCTTAACCGGAATTTCCAGGGGATGAAACTCAACATCAAAACCACCCTGGACCAATGCTATAAGTGTCTCGAGAATCTGCGGGCAATCGCTCTGAAACCCGTCCCGCTCTCCGTGCCGAAAGACCCGGACTTGGGCCTCTTGTCAGGAGAAACGGCGCTGAAGTCTGGCCCCCAGGAAAGGACCCAGTTCTTGAAGGAAATGAGAAGACTGGTTGAGAGTCTCCAGAAGTTGGCCACCAGCATGTAGATCCTGTAGAGGGCAGGAAGACGCCTGTGTCTAATGAGCAGGTGGACATCGGAGAAACGTCCCTCTTTAGAACATATCTACAAAAGGCGTAACAGCCAGCTCTAAAACAACCAGAATCTTCTTACTAATACGTATTTCATGTTACATTCCTTTCTCTCTGACTCGTTTTTCTAGCCGTGGGTGGAAATTGTCCCAGGTTCTAAAGCCGCGGTGGCGAAGCTATGGCACGGGTGTCACAGGTGGCGCTCAGGGCCCTCTCGGTGGGCACGCGCGCCGTCGTCCCAGTCCTAGGCCTTCAGCTGGCTTTTATAAAACCTTTTCGCTTTAGGCCTCCGCCGCCGTGTGCAAAGGGGAAAAAAAAAAGCTTCAATCGATCAATCAATTTCAACTTCTCGTGGGGAAAAAAAAAAGTTCTCGCAAAGTTGGACTTTAACTGCTTGAACTTTTCAGTCCCGGCCGGTCTGCCGTTCCCACTGCAGCCCCGCCCGCCCGATGGGCCCCGCCCACAAGATTGGCCCCGCCTAGCCGGCACCCCGATGATACATAAGTGGATTTGGGGTCGCAGTTTGGGCACTAAAAGGTAATCTAAAAGTACACCGAACCTCCTTCTGTCTTCAGGAAGACGAATTCGGAGAGAAACGTTTATTCCTGAACAATGAAGCAACTTTTTCTTTCCGCTTACTAGCTACGAGCTTGCTAACCGTTGACATACCTGATCGCACTGTGAGGGGGGGGGGCTGCGGTGGGAAGGGGAGGGGGCTGCGGGGCCAACGAAGCGAGGCAGACATACCTGTCGGAAACCACTTAGCCAGGACCTCGGGGAGGTGAATATCTCGCTCGCAAGAAAGCCCCAAACCAGGTAGCTGGCACAGGAAACGAGAAGCTTTTTGCAAGATAAACCGTGCCCTGAGGTGAGCAACAGGGGGCGTTGAGGCAGGCCGTAAAGAAAGACACAAAGAAGACATCAAAACACTGCACGTCATAAAAATGAGGTAGGACAGAAAAGCGAGGCATGAAGAAAATGCGCGTATTAGTTAGAAGAAGACCAAGGAAATGGAGAATTGCCAAACCACAAGTTCAGCTGTCGGTCACCCCTCGTAGGCCAGCACAAAGTTCAGTTACAGCTAACTACCTATGTCTCGCTTGTAGCCAGGGCTTTTTTTCTCACAGAACGCTCAGAACGGAGTGCCGGCACCTTTTTTTGGATGGAACATTGTAGGGTAGGCAAGGCGGGTTGTACAATATGTTCGAGTTCCGGCACCTTTTTCTTTTACAAAAAAAGCACTGCTTGTAGCTAAACCACAAATGGAAGGCCGGAAAGTTAGACACTGAGCAAGACACCGGTGACCTTTGCCAGAGACAGGGTTGCGCGATATTTAGCTATAATTTAGCATCGCAAAGCGGGGGGCTAGAAATGAGCTAGAAGGGGGCTTAGAATTCATGTAACCAATCAGAGCTCATAAGGTTACATTTCCGTGTTTTGCTACTTTTGGAGACTATATACGTGTACTTGCTGGTCCCTGAAAACGTGTTCAGACATTGACATTGCTTTTGGCTCTGAACCTTTTGCGCGCCAAATAAAGCAAAACTTCTTTTGATTCCGGGGTCTGAGTCTCTTGATTCTGCAACGGCGTGACATTTAAGCTATCTTGCATAGTGAGCGTGAAAGCTTCGGGGCTGCAATCCAAGTCACCGATCAATCTTATATATGTCAAGGTAAAGGTAAAGGTTCCCCCGCACACGCGTGCTAGTCGTTTCCGACTCTAGGGGCCGGTGCTCATCTCCGTTTCAAAGCCGAAGAGCCAGCGTTTGTCCGAGGACGTCTCCGTGGTCATGTGGCCGGCATGACTGGACGCCAAAGGTGCACGGAACGCTCTTACCTTCCCACCGGAGTGGTCCCTATTTTTCTACTTGCATTTTTTACGTGCTTTCGAACTGCTAGGTTGGCAGAAGCTGGGACGAGTAACAGGCGCTCCACTCTGCTACGCGGCACTCGGGATTCGACCCGCCAAACGGCCGACCTTCTGATTGACAAGCTCAGCGTCCTAACCCACTGAGCCACCGTGTTATGCATGTATTAATTGGGGTGGGAGTGGGGCAAAAGGGTTTACGGGACTCACCTTAAGACTATAAAAGCCGCTGCCGCAAAACTCTGATCAGGGCCTTGGAAGCGGTCAAAGCCAGGGCCCCTTTATATCTTGGGTGCCGAAATAAAAAAAGTCTTTTTTTTTTGTTTCACCCCTTGCGTTTGGTGGTCAATCGGGTTCGACACCAAGCTGAGGCCCAATATTTTTTTTTGCGGGGGTGGGGGGGGCAAGAGTTTTCTAGGCCAGGTTTAGGAACCAAGCGAACGAAATTGGGCCTCGTGGGAAAAGGGACGGGACCGAAGCCTGCGCCGTGCTGGGTCGGACCATCCGAAGGAGCTCTTTGTAATCTGAGCTGCGACGGACGGGACTTTGCTCGGTATGAGTTCGCTAAGCTCGCCCGTTTCAAACGTATCGAGAAGGCCCCGACCGGAACTGCGAGAAATGGAATGGAAAAGAGCCGATGGGCGCGGGTTCCGATCTACACAGGTATGTGGGAAGTGATGATCAGCAGAGGCTCAGCAGGAAGGGCAAAGCCGCTGAGCGTCTCTCTGCGGTTTTAGGATGGGAAGGGGTATAAGAGGATTGGCCTGAAGCTGATTGTTTGGCCATTGGCCAATAGCCGTTCCTGCAGCTGTATCACTGGTCCTCATTGAATAGAATGGAATAGAATAGAATAGAATAGAATAGAATAGAATAGAATAGAATAGAATAGAATTAAGAACAGAACAGAACAGAATTAAGAATAGACTAGACTAGACTAGACTAGAATAGACTAGACTAGACTAGACTAGACTAGACTAGACTAGAATAGAATAGAATAGAATAGAATAGAATAGAATAGAATAGAATAGAATAGAATAGAATAGAATAGAAAATATGGAATAGAATAGAATAGAATAGAATAAAAATACAGAATATAGAATAGAATAGAATAGAAATACAGAATATAGAATATAGAATAGAATAGAATAGAAATATAGAATAGAATAGAATAGAATAGAATAGAAATACAGAATATAGAATAGAATAGAATAGAAAAATAGAATAGAATAAAATAGAATAGAATAGAAAATATGGAATAGAATAGAATAGAATAGAATAGAATAGAATAAAAATACAGAATATAGAATAGAATAGAATAGAAATACAGAATATAGAATAGAATAGAATAGAAATATAGAATAGAATAGAAATATAGAATAGAATAGAATAGAATAGAATAGAATAGAATAGAATAGAATAGAACAGAATAGAATAGAATAGAAATGGAATAGAATAGGACAGAATAGATAATAGAATAGAATAGATAAAATAAGAATAGAATAGAATAGAATAGATAAAATAATAGAATAGATAGGAATAGAATAGAACAGAACAGAATAGATAAAATAAGAATAGAATAGATAAAATAAGAATAGAATAGAACAGAACAGAATAGATAAAAGAATAGAATAGAATAGAATAGAATAGAATAGAATAGAATAGAATAGAATAGAATAGAATAGAATAGAATAGAATAGAATAGAATAGAATAGAATAGAATAGAATAGAATAATAAAATGGAATAGAGTTGGAAGGGACCTTGGAGGTCTTCTAGTCCAGCCCCCCCCTTAAGCAGGAGAAGCTACGCCATCTCAACACAAGTGACTGTCTAGCGCCTCTTCTTAAAATCCTCCAGCGAGGGAGCGCTCACGATTTCTGGTGGCCAGCGGTTCCCCCGGTTAATTGTCCCCGCTGTCAGGAAGTTTCTCCTTAATTCCAGGTGGCTTCTCTCTTTGGTCAGTTTCCAACCGTCGTTTCTCGTCCTGCCCTCTGGCGCTTTGGAGAATAACGTGACCCCCCCTCTTCTTTGGGGCAGCCCCTCAAATACCGGAACGCTGCTATCCTGACTCCCCTCTTTCTTCTTTTCTTTAGACTAGCCGGACCCAGGTCCCGCAGCCGTTCTTCGTATGTTTTAATCTCCAGGCCTTGGATCCTCTTGTAGTTGCTCTCCTCTGATTTTTTTCCCAAACTCTCAACCTCTTTTTGGTGATGCGGTGACCAAAATTGGGCTGCGGTATTCCAGGTGTGGCCTTACTAAGGCTTTACAAAGCGGTACGAAGACTTCGCGGGATCTTGATTCTCGGCCTCTGTGTACACAGCCCAGGATTGTGTTGGCTTTTGGGGGGGGGCTGCTGCCGCACACAGCTGGCTCGTGGTCAAGGGATCGCCCACTAGGACTCCGAGGTCCATCTCCCAGTTACTGTGTTTGAGCCAGAGTCTCCCTCGATCTGGACTTGCACCTTGGATTTTATTTTATTTTTTTCCTGCCTAAATGTAAGACTTTTGCTTTTCTCCACGTTGAAAACTCCTTTCGTCGGCTACGGCCCATTGTTCAAGTTTGTCGAGATCTTTTTTGGGCCCCGATGTTTGTCTTCTGGGGTGTGCTCTGTTCCAGCCTGCGACCGGCCCTGTTTGAATGTCAGGGACAACCCCTTTTTAACAGGCAACAGGCTGGGAAAACCCAACCAAATTTATTGACAAAGAATTTTATTTGTTGATTTAGCGTATGGCTGGTCACACACAGAATTAAAAGCACGTCATATTTGCAAGTTAGAACAGTTAAAACAATTTAACTCCTATTAGCAGGGGGTTGGACTAGATGACCTCCAAGGTCCCTTCCAACTACTTCTTCTTCTTCTTCTTCTTCTTCTTCTTCTTCTTCTTCTTCTTCTTCTTCTTCTTGTTATTATTGTTGTTGTTGTTGTTATTATTATTATTTATTATTATTATTATTATTATTATTATTATTATTATTATTATTATTATTATTATTATTATTATTATTATTATTATTATTATTATTATAAAAGAAGCAATTATAAAACCTAAGAGGAAAACAGAAATAACATTTCAGAGTTTAATGTCGAGTTTGGAGATCTAGTCAGTAGCTGCCGTGGTTACACAGAGAAAGTCCTTAAAATCTCCTGGGTATCTTACTACTACTACTACTACTACTACTACTACTACTACTACTAATAATAATAATAATAATAATAATAATAATAATAAAATAATAATAATAATAATAATAGTAGTAGTAGTAGTAGTAGTAATAATAATAATAATAAAGAAGAAGAAGAAGAAGAAGAAGAAGAAGAAGAAGAAGAAGAAGAAGAAGAAGAAGAAGAAGAAGAAGAAGAAGAAGAAGAAGAAGAAGTAGTTGGAAGGGACCTTGGAGGTCATCTAGTCCAACCCCCTGCTCAGGAAGGAAATCCTGTACCATTTCAGACAAACGGCTCTCCAGGCTTTTCTTCAAAACTTCCAGTGTGGGAGCATTCACCGCTTCTGGAGGCAGGTGGTTCCACTGGTTAATAATAATAATAATAATAATAATGTTGGAAGGGACCTTGGAGGTCATCTAGTCCAACCCCCTGCTCAGGCAGGAAACCCTATACCATTTCGGACAAATGGCCGTCCAGTCTCTTCTTAAAAACTTCCAGTGTTGGAGCATTCACCGCTTCTGGAGGCAGGTTGTTCCACTGGTTAATTGTTCTCACTGTCAGGAAGTTTCTCCTTAGTTCCAGGTTGCTTCTCTCCTTGACTAGTTTCCATCCGTCGCTTCTTGTCCTGCCTTCAGGTGCTTTGGAGAATAGCTTGACTCCCTCTTCTTTGGGGCAGCCCCTGAGATACTGGAAGACTGCTATCATGCCACCCCTCACCCTTCTCTTCGTTAAACTACACATCCCCAATTCCAGCAACCGTTCCCTATATGTTTTAGCCTCCAGTTCCCTGATCGTCTTTGTTGCTCTTCTCCGCACCCTTTCTAGAGTCTCGACGTCTTTTTTACATCGCGGTGACCAAACCTGGATGCCGTGTTCCAACTCCCTCTATCACTTCTTCTCCCTTAAAAAGGTAAAGGTAAAGGTTCCCCCCGCACGTACGTGCGTGCTAGTCGTTTCCGACTCTAGGGGCCGGTGCTCATCTCCGTTTCAAAGCCGAAGAGCCGGCGCTTGTCCGAGGACGTCTCTGTGGTCACGTGGCCGGCGTGACCGGACGCCAAAGGCGCACACGGAACACTCTTACATTCCCACTGGAGCGGTCCCTATTTTCCTACTTGCATTTTTACGTGCTTTCGAACTGCTAGGTTGGCAGAAGCTGGGACGCGTAACAGGCGCTCCCTCGGCTACGCGGCGCTCGGGATTCGACCCGGCAAACCGCCGACCTTCCGATCGACCAGCTCAGCGTCCCAACCCACTGAGCCACCCCGTCCCTATCGAGGATATATCATGCGCCAAATTGGCAGACACCGCCCCCTGGTGGCTGAACGCTTTCAAGACCTGATTTTCTTTGGATTCCTTTTTTTTAGATAAGGCGAAATTCCCAAAACACCAAAGCAAACAATAGGAAAAAATAGGGGTTGGGGGGGGGGAAGAGAAGGGGAAAGCTTAGAGCAAGGAAACAGATCGCGCGAAACCTTAGTACCGCTTGGTAAAGCCCTAGTAAGGCCACCCCCTGGAATACTACAACCGATTGTATTTTATTTTAATTCCATTTATAGCCCGCCCTTCTCCGAAGACTCAGGGCGGCTTACAAGCTTAGCAGGTCCCCATAACCCACCCACCCCCAAAAAAGAGGTTGAGGCCTTGGGGAAAAAAGGGTTCAGAGAAGAGCAACTAAGAGGATCCAAGGGCCTGGAGACTCAAACGTACGAAGGGCGGCTGCAGGAGTTGGGTTTGGCCAGTCTGAAGAGAAGAAGAAAGAGGGGGGACACGGCGGCATTTCGCTTGTCTGGAATGGTGTAGGTTCTCCGGCTCGAGCAGGGGGCTGGACTGGATGACCTCCGAGGTCCCGTCCAGCTCTGTTATTCTGTAACGGTCTCCTGCTTGAGCAGAGGGATGGACTAGATGACCCCCGAGGTCCCTTCCAGCTCTGTGATTCTTTAAGGGCCTCCTGCTCGAGCAGGGGGTTGGACTAGATGACCCCCGAGGTCCCTTCCAGCTCTGTGATTCTTTAAGGGCCTCCTGCTTGAGCAGGGGGTTGGACTAGATGACCCCCGAGGTCCCGTCCAGCTGTGTCATTCTCTAAGGGTCTCCTGCCTGAGCAGGGGGTTGGGCTAGATGACCTCCGAGGTCCCTCCCAACTCGGTAATTCTGTAACGGTCTCCTGCCTGAGCAGGGGGTTGGACTAGATGACCCCCGAGGTCCCATCCAGCTCTGTGATTCTTTAAGGGGGTCCTGCTTGAGCAGGGGGTTGGACTGGATGACCCCCGAGGTCCCTTCCAGCTCTGTGATTCCTTAAGGTCATCCTCCTCGAGCAGGGGGTTGGACTGGATGACCTCTGAGGTCCCGTCCAGCTCTGTGATTCTTTAAGGTCATCCTCCTTGAGCAGGGGGTTGGACTGGATGACCTCTGAGGTCCCTCCCAGCTCTGTTATTATGTAAGGGTCTCCTGCTTGAGCAGGGGGTTGGACTAGATGACCCCCGAGGTCCCGTCCAGCTGTGTCATTCTCTAAGGGTCTCCTGCTTGAGCAGGGGGTTGGACTGGATGACCTCCAAGGGTCCCGTCCAGCTCTGTTCTGACTGGGGTCTTTCTTTTGGGGGTAATTAAGACAAGGTTTGAAATTTGGGGGTGGGGGGGAGGCATGAGGATACCCCCCCCTTGGGACCCACAGCTGCGGAAAGGACCCCAGCCCCACAGCCCCTTTATCCAGAGCTTTCCACTTCACTGGATCTCAGTGAGGAAGAAGAAGAGCGAGAGAAGGAAAGAACAGCAAGGGTTGGAAGGGACCGCCGAGGTCATCCAGCCCAACCCCCTGCTCCAGCTGGAAACCCCTTGCAGAATCGTAGGAAAATAGAGTTGGAAGGCGCCCCAGAGGTAATAAATGATGATGATGATGATGATGATGATGATGATGATGATGATGATGATGATAATAATAATAATAATAATAATAATAATAATAATAATAATAATAATAATAATAATATAGTTGGAAGGGACCGTGGAGGTCATCCAGTCCAACCCCCTGCTCAGGCAGGAAACCCTACCCCATTTCAGACAAGCAGCTGTCCAGTCTCTCCTTGAAAACTTCCAGTCTGGGAGGTGGACGGGACCTTGGAGGTCATCCAGCCCAACCCCCTGCTCAGGCAGGAGACCCTTAAAGAATGATAGAATGACAGAGTTGGAAGGGGCCTCAGAGTTAAATAATAATAATGACGACGATGATGATGATGATGATGATGATGATGATGATGATGATGATGTTCGAAGGGACCTCAGAGGTCATCCAGTCCAACCCCCTGCTCAGGCAAGAAGCTGTCCTGTCTAATAATAATAATAATAATAATAACAAGAACAACAACGATGATGATGATAATCATAATAATAATAATAGTTGGAAGGGACCTTGCTCAAGCCGGAGACCCTTACAGAATAACAGAGTTGGGAGGGACCGTGTAGGTCATCTAGTCCAGCCCCCTGCTCGAGCTGGAGACCCTTACAGAATCATAGGAAAAGAGAGTTGGAAGAAGGCTCAGAGGTAAATAATAATAATGACGATGACGATGATGTTGGAAGGGACCTTGGAGGTCATCTAGTCCAACCTGCTACTCAGGCAGGAAGCCCTATGTACCATTTCAGACAATTGGCTGTCCACTCATCATCATCATCATAATAATAATAATAATAATAATAATAATAATAATAATAATAATAATAGTAGTAGTAGTAGTAGTAGTAGTAATAGTAATAGTAATAATAATAGATGATGTTGGAAGGGACCTTGGAGGTCATCTAGTCCAACCCGCTGCTCAGGCAGGAAGCCCTATGTACCATTTCAGACAATTGGCTGTCCACTCTAATAATAATAATAATAATAATAATAATAATAATAATAATAATAATAATAATAATAATAGTAGTAGTAGTAGTAGTAGTAGTAATAGTAATAATAATAATAATATATGATATTGGAAGGGACCTTGGAGGTCATCTAGTCCAACCCCCTGCTGAGGCAGGAAGCCCTATGTACCATTTCAGACAATTGGCTGTCCACTATAATAATAATAATTAATAATAGTAGTAGTAGTAGTAGTAGTAGTAGTAGTAGTAGTAATAGTAATAATAATAGATGATGTTGGAAGGGACCTTGGAGGTCATCTAGTCCAACCCCCTGCTCAGGCAGGAAGCCCTATGTACCATTTCAGACAATTGGCTGTCCACTATAATAATAATAATAATAATTAATAATAATAATAATAATAATAATAATAATAGTAGTAGTAGTAGTAGTAGTAGTAGTAGTAATAGTAATAATAATAGATGATGTTGTAAGGGACCTTGGAGGTCATCCAGTCCAACCCCCTGCTCAGGCAGGAAGCCCTATGTATCATTTCAGACAATTGGCTGTCCAGTCTAATAATAATAATAATAATAATAATAATAATAATAATAATAATAATAATAATCATAATCATAATCATAATCACAATAACAATAACAATAACAACAACAACAATAATAATAATAATAATAATAACGATAATGATGATGATGATGATGATGATGATGATGATGATGCGGTTGGAAGGGATCTTGGAGGTCATCTAGTCCAACCCCCTGCTCAGGCAGGAGAGCCTCCACCACCCTGAGTCCTTCGGGAGAACGACGGTATACAAATAAAATAATAATAATAATAATAATAATTATTATTATTATTATTATTATTATTATTATTATTATTATTATTATTATTATTATTATTATTATTATATACAGAGAGCGGGCTAAGGCGGGACTAGAAGTCGCCGTCCCCCGGCGATTGGCCCAAAGTCGCCCAGCCGGCTGTCATTCCCGAAGGCATCAGCGGCGTCGGGGGGGGGGGGGGAAAGAGGACAGAGCCCTGTGGGCGGGGCCTCTGCAGGCTCCTCCTTCTTTCTCCCCCCCCCTCGGGACCAACTGCCGCTGCCGGAGGTTGGAAGCCCCAGTTCCTCCCAGCAGGGTGTGGGAGGGGGGACTGGAGAGACCCCGCCCCTCTCTGGAGAGACCCCGCCCCTCTCTGGCCGGAGAGCGGACCCCCCCAACCTTACGCCTCCTATCGATTGGAGAGACCCCCCCAAAGCCACCCCACCCCGTGGGGAAAGCGGGGTCCTCGGCCGCCGGCCGCCATGGCGGAGCCGTGCCCCCAGCCTCCAATGGAGCCGCAGGAGAGCATTTACCACTGGCTGCCGGCCGGGCAAGCGGAGCCCGCCAAGCCGACGCTCAAGTAGGTTTTGCCGAACGGGCCCGGTCACCTGAAGGGTCCCGGGGTGCCTCCGGGGCGGGCGGCGGGGCCGGATTGGGCAGCTGGGCAGAGGTAACTTCTCCCGCCGGGAGCCTCGCACCCGCAGCCCTCCTGGGCTTTCACGCCTAAGGCGGGACTCGAACTCGCCATCTCCTGGCGACTGGCCCAAAGTCACCCACCAGCGGGCTTTCAGGCCTAAAGGCGGGACTCGAACTCGCCGTCTCCTGGCGATTGGCCCAAAGTCAGCCAGCCGGCTTTCAGGCCTAAGGCGGGACTCGAACTCGCCGTCTCCTGGCGATTGGCCCAAAGTCAGCCAGCCGGCTTTCAGGCCTAAGGCGGGACTCGAACTCGCCATCTCCTGGCGATTGGCCGAAAGTCACCCAGCTGGCTTTCAGGGCTAAAGGCGGGACTCGAACTCGCTGTCTCCTGGCGATTGGCCCAAAGTCAGCCAGCCGGCTTTCAGGCCTAAGGCAGGACTCGAACTCGCCGTCTCCTGGCGATTGGCTTAAAGTCACCCAGCTGGCTTTCACGCCTAAGGCGGCACTCGAACTCGCCGTCTCCTGGCGATTGGCCTAAAGTCAGCCAGCCGGCTTTCAGGCCTAAGGCGGGACTCGAACTCACCGTCTCCTGGCGATTGGCCCAAAGTCATCCAGCCGGCTTTCAGGCCTAAGGCGGGACTCGAACTCGCCGTCTCCTGGCGATTGGCCCAAAGTCACCAGCCGGCTTTCATGCCTAAGGCGGGACTCGAACTCGCCGTCTCCTGGCGATTGGCCCAAAGTCACCCAGCCGGCTTTCAGGCCTAAGGCGGGACTCGAACTCGCCGTCTCCTGGCGATTGGCCCCAAAGTCAGCCAGCCGGCTTTCACGCCTAAAGCGGGACTTGAACTCGCCATCTCCTGGCGATTGGCCCAAAGTCACCCAGCTGGCTTTCATGCCTAAGGCGGGACTCGAACTCGCCATCTCCTGGCGATTGGCTTAAAGTCACCCAGCCGGCTTTCAGGGCTAAAGGCGGGACTCAAACTCGCCATCTCCTGGCGATTGGCCCAAAGTCAGCCAGCTGGCTTTCAAGCCTAAGGCGGGACTCGAACTCGCCGTCTCCTGGTGATTGGCTTAAAGTCAGCCAGCCGGCTTTCAGGCCTAAGGCGGGACTCGAACTCACCGTCTCCTGGCGATTGGCCCAAAGTCACCCACCAGCGGGCTTTCAGGCCTAAGGCGGGACTCGAACTCACCGTCTCCTGGCGATTGGCTCAAAGTCAGCCAGCCGGCTTTCAGGCCTAAGGCGGGACTCGAACTCGCCGTCTCCTGGCGATTGGCCCAAAGTCAGCCAGCCGGCTTTCAGGCCTAAGGCAGGACTAGAACTCGCCATCTCCTGGCGATTGATTTAAAGTCACCCAGCTGGCTTTCATGATTAAGGCGAGACTCGAACTCGCCATCTCCTGGCGATTGGCTTAAAGTCACCCAGCTGGCTTTCACGCCTAAGGCAGGACTCAAACTCGCCGTCTCCTAGTGATTGACCCAGAGTCACCCAGCTGGCTTTCATGCCTAAGGCGGGACTCGAACTCGCCGTCTCCCGGCGATTGGCCCAAAGTCACCCACCAGCGGGCTTTCAGGCCTAAAGGCGGGACTCGAACTCGCCGTCTCCTGGCGATTGGCCCAAAGTCAGCCCTCCTGGGCTTTCACGCCTAAGGCGGGACTCGAACTCGCCATCTCCTGGCGATTGGCCCAAAGTCACCCAGCTGGCTTTCAGGGCTAAAGGCGGGACTCGAACTCGCTGTCTCCTGGCGATTGGCCCAAAGTCAGCCAGCCGGCTTTCAGGCCTAAGGCGGGACTCGAACTCGCCGTCTCCTGGCGATTGGCCCAAAGTCATCCAGCCGGCTTTCAGGCCTAAGGCGGGACTCGAACTCACCATCTCCTGGCGATTGGCCCAAAGTCAGCCAGCTGGCTTTCAGGCCTAAGGCGGGACTCAAACTCGCCATCTCCTGGCGATTGGCCCAAAGTCAGCCAGCTGGCTTTCAGGGCTAAAGGCGGGACTCGAACTCGCCATGTCCTGGCGATTGGCTTAAAGTCACCCAGCTGGCTTTCATGATTAAGGCGGGACTAGAACTCGTCGTCTCCTGGCGATTGGCCCAAAGTCATCCAGCCGGCTTTCAGGGCTAAAGGCGGGACTCGAACTCGCCGTCTCCTGGCGATTGGCCCCAAAGTCAGCCAGCCGGCTTTCAGGCCTAAGGCGGGACTCGAACTCGCCGTCTCCTGGCGATTGATTTAAAGTCACCCAGCTGGCTTTCATGATTAAGGCGGAACTCGAACTCGCCGTCTCCTGGTGATGGGCCCAAAGTCACCCAGGCAGCTTTGACGCCTAAGGTGGGACTAGAACTCGCCGTCTCCTGTCTCCTGGTGATTTGTTTAAAGTCAACCAGCTGGCTTTCAGGCCTAAGGCGGGACTCGAACTCGCCATCTCCTGGTGATTGGCCGAAAGTCAGCCAGCCGGCTTTCAGGCCTAAGGCGGGACTCGAACTCGCCGTCTCCTGGCGATTGGCCCAAAGTCAGCCAGCCGGCTTTCACGCCTAAGGCGGGACTCGAACTTGCCGTCTCCTGGCGATTGGCCCAAAGTCACCCAGCCGGCTTTCAGGCCTAAGGCGGGACTAGAACTCGCCGTCTCCTGGCGATTGGCCCAAAGTCATCCAGCCGGCTTTCAGGCCTAAGGCGGGACTAGAACTCGCTGTCTCCTGGCGATTGATTTAAAGTCACCCAGCTGGCTTTCATGATTAAGGCGGAACTCGAACTCGCCGTCTCCTGGCGATTGGCCCAAAGTCAGCCAGCCAGCTTTCACGCCTAAGGCGGGACTAGAACTCGCCGTCTCCTGGCGATTGGCCCAAAGTCATCCAGCCGGCTTTCAGGCCTAAGGCGGGACTCGAACTCACCATCTCCTGGCGATTGGCCCAAAGTCAGCCAGCTGGCTTTCAGGCCTAAGGCGGGACTCAAACTCGCCATCTCCTGGCGATTGGCCCAAAGTCAGCCAGCTGGCTTTCAGGGCTAAAGGCGGGACTCGAACTCGCCATGTCCTGGCGATTGGCTTAAAGTCACCCAGCTGGCTTTCATGATTAAGGCGGGACTAGAACTCGTCGTCTCCTGGCGATTGGCCCAAAGTCATCCAGCCGGCTTTCAGGGCTAAAGGCGGGACTCGAACTCGCCGTCTCCTGGCGATTGGCCCCAAAGTCAGCCAGCCGGCTTTCAGGCCTAAGGCGGGACTCGAACTCGCCGTCTCCTGGCGATTGATTTAAAGTCACCCAGCTGGCTTTCATGATTAAGGCGGAACTCGAACTCGCCGTCTCCTGGTGATGGGCCCAAAGTCACCCAGGCAGCTTTGACGCCTAAGGTGGGACTAGAACTCGCCGTCTCCTGTCTCCTGGTGATTTGTTTAAAGTCAACCAGCTGGCTTTCAGGCCTAAGGCGGGACTCGAACTCGCCGTCTCCTGGCGATTGGCCCAAAGTCATCCAGCCGGCTTTCAGGCCTAAGGCGGGACTCGAACTCGCCATCTCCTGGCGATTGGCCCAAAGTCACCAGCCGGCTTTCATGCCTAAGGCGGGACTCGAACTCGCCATCTCCTGGCGATTGGCCCAAAGTCATCATCCCACCCCTCCCCCCGCTCTCCGTAGGTACGTCTCCACCTTCCGCCCGTCCGTCCGGCGGGAAATGGACGAGGCGAGGAAGGCGCCCTGCCGGACGATGGGCATCCCCAAGCTCCAGCTGCCCACGCCGAAGGAGTACCTCCGGAAGCACGCCAAGGAGCGGAAGGCCCCCCAAGGTACCTTTTGGGGCGCAGCCGGATCTCCTCCGCCGGGGGCCTTCCCGCCGGGAAGCGTGGGTGGGAAAAAGGGGGACGCCGGCCTCGTTTCTTCGGTTCCAAGATTGGAGGTTTTGAAGAAGAGACTGGACAGCCATTTGCCGGAAAAGGTGTAAGGTTTCCTGCCTGAGCAGGGGGAGGGGTTGGACTAGATGACCTCCGAGGTCCCTTCCAGCTTTTCACGATGATGATGATGAATTATTTTATTACATTTATTACATTTACATTTATTTTTCATGATGATGATGATGATGAAACTGAACGGCCATTTGCCTGGAATGGTAGAGGGTCTCCTGCCTGAGCAGGGGGGGGGGGTTGGACTAGATGACCTCCGAGGTCCCTTCCAACTTTTTATTTATTTATTTATTTTTATTTTATTACATTTATTACATTTACATTTATTTTTCATGATGATGATGATGATGAAACTGAACGGCCATTTGCCTGGAATGGTAGAGGGTCTCCTGCCTGAGCAGGGGGGGGGGTTGGACTAGATGACCTCCGAGGTCCCTTCCAACTTTTTATTTATTTATTTATTTTTATTTTATTACATTTATTACATTTACATTTATTTTTCATGATGATGATGATGAACCTGAATGGCCATTTGCCTGGAATGGTGGAAGGTTTCCTGCCTGAGCAGGGGGGGTTGGACTAGATGACCTCCGAGGTCCCTTCCAACTTTTTATTTATTTATTTTTATTTTATTACATTTATTACATTTACATTTATTTTTCATGATGATGATGATGAACCTGAACGGCCATTTGCCTGGAATGGTGGAAGGTTTCCTGCCTGAGCAGGGGGGGGTTGGACTAGATGACCT